>NC_052944.1:132611740-132840550 GCF_013358895.1 Oreochromis aureus | reverse complement strand
TAGATGCAGATTAGTAGGAGCATTTTCTTCATATTGATTTAGAGTTCAGTACTAGGAATATGTAGAATTAACATCTGTGTACATGACGAGTGATGAAAACTTTCAAAGGACGTCAGAATTGGTGTCTCTATCTGTGACTGTCCCAGAGGAACCTACCTGAGGGATTATTAAAGATCTGTCTATCTAGAAAGACTTGCATTGATTCACAGTGTACAATTCTTTCTAATCTATTAACATCTTCCTCCAAATCCTGTTTCTGCTGCATCAGAAGGGCTCAAACCTCCTGCTGTTGTCTGCTGGACCATCAATTCTACTTTATGATGATCTTCAAAGATAAAAACGTGAGTTTATTTGTGAACTCTGTGAAATGTGTCTGATGTTTAGCTGACCTTCGAGCAGGAACTTATGAGTCTTTTATGGTGTTTAATGTTCACAGTGCTGAAACCTGCAGACACACCCATGTGGAAGACTGGGTTTGTTTTTTAAAACTTAAAACACGGTTATCAAATGGAAACACAGCAGAAGCCCAGATGTTGCACTTGAATACAGAACGTACAGAAATGATGGAGGAATCATTTAGTTCCACTCAGAAATATGAACGTCAGGTTAATCAGACGATGGACTGAAGATGAATCAGAAACTATTTCCATATAGAAACACTCTGTTTGTCCTTCTTAATCATTCACTCAAAAAAGAGAAACTGGATGCTTATTACATTTACAAGAGTCTCACATGTTTGAACAAGAAATGCTTCTAACATGAACATAATTAAATCATATACGATCGGCGTGAAATTTAACATCTAACACTTCTCAGTTCTTGTTGAGATGATGTGATACAATCTAGTAAGAGTGGTTAGCTGCCTTAAAGCCAGATGTTACACAACATCACAAGATCAGGTGAGATTTCAGACCAAGGGAAAATCACTGGGGTTATCTCGGGAAGAGGCAGAAAAGCATAGACATGGTGGACCTCACAGTCATTTTGAAAATGTAATTAATCTCTCTTCATTCATCTACATGGAAATATAGAACCAACGACCAAACAAATAATACAACCAAATCACTCCCAGTTTATTTACAACATTTGAAACATATGATGAAGCTCGTTCATTTATTATTATTACCCTAGGTAAGAATGCAAGATGGCACCAGTGTGCACAGCGAACCTTCTCTTTGGGTTGTGTCAGCTGGTTGTTACCTTTCTTTTTCTATGTTGACCTGATGGCTCTGCTTTATTTGTCTATGATCGCCAAACTCTTCTGAACCTTCGGCCATTAAAACCCCGAACGCTTGATTTGGAAAGCAAGACAGTATTCCGTGAGAGTAAAAAAGCGCTATATAAGAATCAGTCCATTTACCAAAATCTTCCTCCGCTTTTGGTGGACATACCTGACTGCCTACAACACTTACTGGGAAAACAAGGTGGCATCCTGGTACGCTTGAAGGCTTACCTGAAATCACATGGAGTAAAGAAAGCTCTTACTCTTAGAGATGTGCTACCATCTTTTCGTGCTCTCTGGGACCTGTCCAGTTAGAGATTCAGCTGCCACTGCTGGACCCGGCCTGTTGGACCTCCTGCTCCCTCGGACCTGCCGGCGAAGCCTTCACCTGTCTGGCAATTAGTGCACTTTGACCACCCTTCGGATGGGCCTGCTAAACACCAGGTCACTGTCAAACAAGGCTTTCATCCTAAATTACTTTTGTATCTCGTCGGGACTGGATTTTATATTCCTGATGGAAACTTGGCTTTGACCCGGTGAGTTTTCTTCTATCTCGGAACTCCTTCCCCCAATTGTTCATTTTTCAGCTCTCCCCGGACCAGTGGGAGAGGTGGAGGGCTAGCTTCAGTATTTAAAAACGATTTTCACTGTCGACAACTGCCACCTGTTTTATATGCCAGCTTTGAGGTACAGCTTTTGGAACTGAACTGCGCTCCATCAGCTGTCTGCGCAGTGGTTTATCGTCCACCGAAATGCGTTAAGGATTTTAATCTCGATTTTGCTGACTTACTGGGGAATCTTATGTTAGGATATGACAGTGCTTTAATTGCTGGTGATTTTAACATCCATGTATGCTGTGAGACTGGACCACTAGTAAAAGTTTTCCTCGCCCTTAATGACAGTTTTAACCTCACTCAGTGGGTAAGTGATCCAACTCACGGTAAAGGTCATACGCTCGATCTGGTGTTGTGATATGGTCTGGATGTCTGTATTACAGAAATCAAGGACTGTGGGATATTGGATCATTTCCCACTTATGTTTAATGTCACAGTGCGTAACGTGGAGTTGGACAGCGAGTGACCTGTGCATCAGATGCGCATGATAAATTCAGTGACTGCTGCTCACTTTTCCTCCACTTTTACTAACTCAGTCCTCTATGATGCCAACCCCGGTGCGAAACTTATGGGCAGAAATCTGTGCCATCAGAAACTGAATTTGAATAAGTTAAATTCGAATTTGAATTGGTCGGATTGAATCTGAATTGTAACTTGAATAAATGCTTTTAGCATTTTACGTATCAGCATAAGCATTTGTTAGCAAAGCATTCTTCATTGCACGAGCTTGTGCCTATGTATTTTGTGTGTGGCTCACTTCTCAGTGAATCAGCATTTCGGTTTAGGTGTGTGTGTCATTTCTCACTCAATCAACGAGTGCACGTGTGTTTTTGTGTGTTTACCACTTCATGCTGAGTCAGTGTGTGTGTAGATGTGTGTGTGTTCATCACTTTCCTGTTCTGGTGTCTTGGGTAAACCACGGCCTGAAGCGTCCCCTGGGGTTTTACTCTCCTCCTTTTCAGTCTGTTTACGACCATTGCTGCTGCTGCTTCTCAAAGTTCTGTCCATCCTGGTTCTGGCCCCAATTGGGGCAGTCCTTTCTCCAGTGTCCATGCTTGTCGCAGGTGAAACCTGCATCATGTTCTGTGTTTTGTCCACCTGAGGTGGCTTTTGACCTCAGTTGCTCCTTCTCTCTCTCTCTCTCTACGCCCTTTTCTCTGCTGCCCGATCATCCATGTTGGTCCATCAGTGCCCTGCACAGTGTTAATGCAGAGTAATCAAGGTCAACATTCTGTTGCTCGGCCTCACTTTTCATCCGGGCTGAATGGGCACCTCGTCACAGCTCTGTCAGCTGAAGCTGTCTGGGAATTTCCCCCCGTGTAGTGAAGCGGGCCTTGGGTTTAGCACCCTCCGTCTCCGCTGCATGAGATTCCTTTCCTGCAGCACCATTGACATTTTCAGGTTGTTGTTGTGGGTCCAGCTGTTGCAGCGTGTAGTCAGGGTCACGTCAAACATGGGAGAGGGGAGAGCAGGAGTCCAGGTCAGCTTCGGTTTCCAGAGCCTGGAAAGCAGCCTGTAAAGGGGCATAAAAGAAAAAACAAAAAAACTAAGCAAAACAGAAAGCAGTGGACGAACAGGAAAATGATGTGCTGTTTGCTGTGTTATACGGAGAGGGGAAAAACACCGGGCCAGGCCCTGTGTCAGCCTCCCCCCCTTTTTTTTCATGATATAATCCACTCATAGCCCACCAAGTTGACAGGACAACACAGATACAAATTCTCAAGATCATGTTTAAACTCAGAAAAGAGAATTTCCTTCCCTCAGTAAGTCACTTGTGTTGTTCAATCAGCAGAAAACATCTCACAATTTCACTATCTTAACCACTAAATGTTTCATCACTGGTTGGTCATACCAGTCTCTTTCTTCCTTTTTTTTTTTTTTTTTTAAAGTTAAGCTGTTGCCCTGTGAGGACGAGAGTAAAACAATGATGGTCCAGAAGAGGTCGGTCAAACAATTGATTTTAATGAATACACGCAGCGTGGAGAGATGTAAACTGCAAAACATCAGTTGTAAATCCCCGTTCAAAAATACACTTCAGATTGCTTTTATAACATCAGGGTATTATAACGTATTGTAACGCCCCCTCTTGCGTTTACAAGCACATAATTTGCATCTTAAGAACATTGTTTGCCTCCTCTACAGACAATGATCAATTTTAAGAGATAAATGCAGAGACAGGAGTTCCCCTTTCTGGCATCCTTTTCCAAACATGATCTCAGGCCTTTGAGGTCCCCATGGACTTGTCCTCCTTCCGTCACCTGTTGCTAGGCAAACTCAAATGCAACAAGAAGCTGAATACATTCAGGCCTTTGCTCAGCTACTATTTTACTGTAACAATATACTCAGCATATAAGCTTTTAAGATTATAGATTTAACTCAACGATTTAAAGTGGTTATAACTGCACCTGTAATAAACATGTTAATATGTGATTATGATAACCCCTGTAATACAAATTATAACATAATGCCAGCAACTTCAATAAATGCTTGGATGAAATGATAATTAATGCAATGATAAAGATGATGGTTATGTGAAATAATCCCTGTAATTCTACACCTGCAACCCGGACAGTTTATTTGTCAGTAGTGGATAAACTCAGCATTTAACAACAAGTGTATGTTAAGTTTCCTGCTTTAACCTTGCTGAAAAATATTCACGTGCTCATGCATGTAAGCTGCTTTTCATTGCGTGTGTGTGTGCTTGTAGGCGGGTTAATTGTATGTGTGTTCAGTGGAGCTGCAGCTCCAGCAAAGCCTCTCTCTGCCCTAGCTTTTTTTTTTTTTTTCAAAAAGGCGTTTCCTTAAAAGGTGCCTTTCTCTCACATTTCTCTGCCTGTGTGTGTTTTTGTTTCACCTTTTGTTGCGATCCTCAGGACACTTTCTCAACCTCCACAAGTGAGTTGGCCCCAAATTTCAGACTGATTTTTATGTGCTCTTAAAACCTTCATTTCTTGTCTAATTCTCTCCTTGCTGCTGTCTCTTTCACAGCTGCTGATTCTTACCTGGTGTGGTTGCCATCATGTTAATCTATCATTTTACTCTGGCCGCTGTGCTCATGGTGGACGGTTGATCCAGGTCCTTAACCTGTATAAATACACTGAGGCACTTGTTTAATATCATTTTCATCACTGGTCAATAGACAAGCAGGCAACACGCCCACCTTTACAGCGCAAACTGCACACCAGTCTCACAACACATTCCTCTCTCTGCTTCTCAATAGTGTCCACTCTCCCTTTATTTCTCCTTCCTCCACGTCAGATTTAAAACCCAACATATTTCACACCTCTACTCACCTCTCACTTTTTGTTTTTACACCACAGAGAATTTCACCCAATTAAGCCCATCTACCTCTATGCGGCTCCGAATTTCCCTCTTTTCTCTTATTTGTTTTAAACACACTCGTCAGGGGACAGGCACACAACAGTCAACAGTTTTCACCGCTGAAGGGAGTGATTCAACCTCTTTCCTATTGTAGAACTCAACCTCTGATTTTTAAATAGCTATCTTGTTCTACGCCATATTAAACATCAACCCATGATTACACAGCAGTCTCTTTGTTTATACTGGGGCTAATTCAAGAGTCCTTAGTTCTCAAGTCACCAACCTTGGCTAACCAGACGCCACTGGGCCTGCCTCTGCGTCCAAAAGCAGGGGGGTTGCCACACCATGAACAAGTTTTTTGGGGTTCCACAACCAAGGTTGCTATCCTAGTTACTTCCGGGCTGCGTCCGAACTACCGGTGGGGAAACCACTCCAGGAACAAAATCCACAAGGCCCACCAGACGTCAACCTGACTAGCTTAAAGTGTGCCTTCGCTCTAGTGCCCTCACACTTCAACCGTCACTGTCACCATGTTCGTATCTCACACACTGAAACACAGAGAATGCGTCTCATCCTAAGAAACACACACAGAAACCTCTGAGCTCAACTTGGAAATAATTTAAATTGTTTGTGCACCAAAAGCCAGTCTCTATTTCATCTCTATTTCATATACTGAAACTTTGGCTCTAACTTAGAAATTTTTCAGAGGTTCTTGTCCCAAAAGCCAATCATAGACAAAATTAAATGTGGAATTTTAGGTGGGCTGCAACTCTAGTCTCAGCGTAGAATGTTTTTAGTTTCATGCTAGAGCCAGTTCCTATGTCACACTGGAATTCAGCCTCAACTATTATGTTCTGTTTTCTTGTGCCGAAAAACCAGACACCAACAGAATTTAATGTGAAAATACGTGTAACTCAGCGCACAGATTAATTTAGAATGTTCAACATGCACACTTCGATTTTTTACAACAGGTAGTGCTCACCTTTTTATTCTGTTGGACCGGTCCTCTGTTCGCCTTGTCTCACAATCTCACAACAGGCCAAATCTGCCTTGCTCAGCAGACCAAAGATCTGGGTCACACAGCACCAAGTTGTTAACTATCCCAATTCTTTGATATTTGGGCTGAAGGAAGAACAACACTCGGTGTATAAATGCTCAATCAACAATCTCTTTATTCCATACAATTCTCATTATGCCTTACAACATTTTGAGCATAAACGTCCGGACGGGAGATGTGGACAGGAGGGTGACCGCCAGATCTCAAAGTGTCTGACCATTTCTCACATTCTTATAGCTTCAGCCAAAGTCATAAAACCTAAACATCCACATTCTTTCTCTCTCAGTGAGCTTAAGTTATGACCTTGGCTTCCTGTGTAGTATGTTCTGTTCTTTCTAATCAGACAAATAAGGCCATGATTCTGTGAAAACAGTATTTCTTATAAATCAGCAGAATAATGCATCATAAAACAGTGTAATGATTTTACAATCTTTAATCCAAGGCATAATGTGGCCTATAGCCGTATAATGATTCAAAAATTCTTTGATTAGAAGTATAAGGTGGCATAAGATAGTATAATAATTTCACAGTGCACGTCAGCATGTGAACTTTGTTCTGACTCAGACTCAGTCTGAGCAGTCAGACGGCATATTTTTAAAGTTAACACATCAACACACACAGAGCTGAGCCCCTCCCACCTGTGCTGAGTTTCAGGTGGGGTCCCGCCTCCTTCCAGGAAGCAGCTCACCTGTGTGTCCCTGTTTGTTATTCAGGTGTGAAGTGGAGCTTGTTGTTGGTGTGAAGAAACTGTAAGTTTGCTTTGTTTCCTCCTTTAACAGTTTGTCTTTAGGAACTTTACTGTTTGTTCAGCTCATGTTTGATTTCTTCACACAACAAACTGTGTGTGTTTTTATTTCCGGTCTCTCCATTAAAGTCAGTGTGTAATATTTTCCTGGCTAACATCAGCTGTGTGCAGCTTAGTTCCAGCACAAACAGCACAAATCTGCCGCTCCATAGTTCACGGTAACAGATTCACAGCTGGACCAACGAGGCCGAGTGTGCCCGTCATTCTGAGCTACGTTTGTTTGTGTACTTAGTTTAGTTTGTACTTTGTGAGTTCTCTGAGTCCACAGAGTACGTGATGACATCACAGCTCAGCTGCAGCATTTTTCTCACGTTTACCTCCGTTACTGTCACTGTGACACACAAGACAACTGCAGAGCTCTGACGCTAAGCGATTATTTTAAATCTCATCCAAACTGATTTAAGTTTATTAAACTCCACCGAGACAATCTGCACATTGCATTAATAGTTTAATAAACTTTCACCTTAACTTTATTTTTGGTTAGCACATACCTTAAACAAGCTGTAACCTAACGATAGTTATATAAGAGCAGATGCATGCTGGTGCATTAAGCTGTATGTTTTACGTCCAGTGGGTGCATGATCTGATTAGTCGACTAATCGCAAAAATAATTGGTGACTAGTCGACTATCAAAATAATCATTTGTGGCAGCCCTACATGACATGTAAACAGACTGTTGGCTCCTCATACAGGAAGTGATGCTTCACTTTCAGCCGTCTGTGTATTTTCTTCAGGAAATTGAGTTGCAGCTGTGAAATCTGTGAGGAGGAAGTGTAATATGAAACAGGAAGCCTGTAAAAGCTGAAGTCACACTGTCAACATGTCAGCACACAAGCTCACACATGACAGCGTCATCAACATGGAGCTCTGAGTGTTTATTAAAGGATCATTGTGTGAAAGAGGCTCTAACACAGCTGACTGCAGCCTTTGTCTTTGAGCACACAGTGTCTCACATTTACATTCACTTTACTGTCAAATACACTCAATCACTTTAAACAGCTGCTGTTGTCAAGTGAAAATAGCAAAGATTTCAGGGTTGAGCCCCAGTGTTTCTACATCCTAGTAACACCTCAGACAGTCAAAACTCATCAGAACTCATCATTATCATTAGGACAGATTTAGGCCAATATCATTTCGCATTTCTGTGTCATCATCCATCAAATGTTGACAAATAGTGGGTTTGTCATTCTCTCAGCTGACACTGAGATGAAGCAGGAAAGAAGCAGCTGATATTTGGACAGCACACATGATGGAAAGGAGGATTTCAGTTGATGTGCACATGAATGATTTGTGTTTCCTCTGCAGGTGAAGGTAGAAAGTGTGTGTGAGCTGATGTGAATTGAGCAGCATGGATCAGTGTGAGGACAGAGAGGAGGGAGTCCCTCCCTCTAAAAGCACTCTGTGTGGGGAACATGAGAGCCAGACCAAAGCTCAGAGGTGAGATGACCATCTCTAACTGTCCATGACTCTTCTCCATGTCACAGCTCAGCACTCACATCACTGCTCCATCATTATTCACAGGAACCCACCTGGACCTCCACCCAGAAGTGTGTCCTTACAGAGTGACCGGTCTAAAGGTTATCCCATTCATTTTAAAGTCCAGCCTCTGTCTGCTGCAGGGAGGTGAGCTGTTAGTAACATGAACTGATGTCACTCTGGTGTCTGATTTAAATGATTTTGATGTTTCCTGGTTTCTAAAATGCATCTCTGTGGGAGAGCAGTGTCTTTATCTTGTTTTAAGACACATTTGGACACAATTGGCTGTTTTTAACTATTTATTTGAATCACAGGTGTAAAATTAGACGTCACAGAGCTGGATCCTAAACTATCATAGAAACAGCTGCTAGCAATGGGTAGTCTGACTTTAGCCTGGTGGCAAAGCTAACAGAAACAAACATGCAAGCTGTGCGCTGTGAGTATGATACGCTGCTCTAGAAAGCAAACAAAGGTTTGTGCAGCTCCTCTTCAGAAAAGTGTTCAGAGAGCAGCTGCTTTATTAGACAAAGGCTCGCTGTGTGAGCCCAGATGTGTGTAACAGCTGGATGAAGGAGAACCATCACAGTCACATCTCCATCCCGCCTTTATTAATGAACTTCCTGTTGCTTACAGATGACAGGAACACTAAGTGTTTGTGCTACGTGATGCTGCAAGATTTGTTAACATCTCCATGATGGTAACATCTCCTCGTCTAACGGCAAACACATGAATGCTCCTAACGGCAGCTATCACAGCTACAGAGGCAGACTGTTCCTCACTGTTGCATTCAGGGACATTTGTTTTCCTGTAAAAAGCTGAACTCTAATCTAAGAGGACTGTTACTGACAGGAAACAGCTGCATTATCTGCAGTCTGTGTGATCAAAGCTGCTTCAATGACTTTAATCATTTTTGTCTCTGCAGAGGTCAGAGGTCACAGTCTGCAGGGTCCAGCTGTCCATCTGTGAGGAGTCACCGGTTGAAAGATCAACCTCCATTCTTCAGTGATGAACCTGGACCAACAAGGTCAGAGACATGTGATGAGCTCCTTTAGATATAACCTCTAGCACTACTGTATTTATTCTTTAGTTCTGGAGCATTGCAATGTCACCTGTCAACTCATTTGTTCTTTATTTACATCAAAAACATGTTTAAAAGAAAGCTTCCTTTATTATTTTTATTTACTTTTTTGAATTTTATTTAGTGTTATTAACTTAGCTCTAAATCCTCATACTGCTCCTCGTGTGGCATCACTGAGTCTCAGGAGAAAGTCAGACTGTGACACAAAGCAAACAAGTCAGTCTTCCAAAGGACGGTTGGAGAATAAAAATAATATGTTTTAGAAGCACCAAATAAACTCAAATCCTAATCCAGTGGAAATATTGTAGAGGTTCCTGAAGTGAAAATCCACCATAACCCAGAGCTGAAGTTGCTCTGTGTGAATAACTAAGTTCAACTCAATTCAATTCAATTTAATTTATGTAGCATCAAATCACAAAAACAGTCGCCTCAAGGCGCTTTATATTGTACCGTACATCCTACAATAATAGATACAGAGAAAAACCCAACAATCATATGACCCCCTATGAGCAAGCACTTTGGCGACAGTGGGAAGGAAAAACTCCCTTTTAACAGGAAGAAACCTCCGGCAGAACCAGGCTCAGGGAGGGGCGGGGCCATCTGCTGCGACCGGTTGGGGTGAAAGAAGGAAAACAGGATAAAGATATGCTGTGGAAGAGAGACAGAGATTAATAACAGATATGATTCGATGCAGAGAGGTCTATTAACACATAGTGAGTGAGAAAAATGACTGGAAAGGAAAAACTCAATGCATCATGGGAATCCCCGGCAGCCTACGTCTATTGCAGCATAACTAAGGGAGGATTCAGGGTCACCTGGTCCAGCCCTAACTATATGCTTTAGCAAAAAGGAAAGTTTTAAGCCTAATCTTAAAAGTAGTGTCATGTATTTAAATATATATTGTTAGTGCTTATGGTCTTATTATATTAGAAACTGAGCTCAGAGGAGACAAAGACTAAGTTAAGGGAGACAAGATGCCCTGGCAACAGACCTCAGAAAGGGTAAGTTATTGCAAGCTGCACAGGAAGTTTTAGTGCACAAGCATATTAATAAATACAGGAATCCAGACCAAAAGAGGTCACATTTTGACCCCAGGAAGACACACACACACACACACACACACACACACACACACAGTATTCTTTGTTCACATGTATACCTATGTAAGATGTTATATGTTAATGGACCTATGCATATTCATGTACCCACAATAAAAGGAGTGTTATAAGGAACCTGGCGGAGAGTCTGACTGAGGTCAAGTGGTGGAACGACACTTGGCTCCAGGCAGGTCTCCCTCATGCATGAGTAACACAACGAACTTTGCCTACTTGGTGTTCAATGCTTTTGCAGGGCTCTAGACTAACTTTTTGCCATGGGCGCACCGGTGCGCCCAACTTTAAAAATTTAGGCGTACCGCCACAAAAGTTAGGCGCACTCAAATTTTTCAACCGCATCGCTTAACACCGCAGTTTTACATGTGCACATTTTTTGGGGGGAAATTGCAGTCCATACAGACAATATTGATTTCTAAATGATTAACTAACAATCTTGTGCTTAAAGTGCTTTGGCAATATTGTAGAAAATGTTAAACTTAATCATCATCTTGGCCTCCTCTGACGACCTGTTTGCTGCTGCCTGCTGCTGAAAGGCAGTGGGGAGAGGGGACACTTGGGCAGTGCATTTATTGCAGCATATCATGTGTTTTCTGGATACACTGCTGCTTTTTCAGCGTTCAGAGGTTGATGGCACCGTGTCAGAGCTGGCTATGAATTTCAGACGGATCAGGCCTTAACAAAAAAGTTATCAATAGTTCTTTTCATCTTTTCTTATTACCCACAGCTACATCCACTTCTGTCAGGCCTAGGCTGCTCACTAGTGCTGGGTATCATCACTGATTTCTATAATCCATTCGATTCCGGTTCTCAAAGTCCTGATTCGATTCAATTTAGCCTCAGACACTCAGAAATATTATAATTCTGATCATTTATCAGTACTGATACACATGAGACTTCATCAGAATTGTGAACATCACAGCAGATGCCTTTGTGTCAAAGTAACTGAGAATAAAACACAGAAAAACATGAAGGAGATTTTTCTGACCTGAGTTTTTATAGCAGATAACCTTAAAATTATTCTGCAATATTCTGTAATTTTGTATAATTTTAAAAAGTTTAAATTTCTTCAGTATTGAACAGCAGAAATTAGGCTTTCTTGTCCGAGGTCATTTAAGTGAAAAAAGAAAAGAAAAGAAAAAGAAAAGACAGCGCTGTAAACAACGGTAGACTGATGGGTAATAAGCGAATGAATAATGCAGAAAACAGATTTGAGACGGGAAACTGTTCTTGAAGTACAGAGAGAAAGAGAGAGAGAGTGATTTTTATCATGGTGGAAGCAAAACAGCAAAAGTCAGAGGGAATTCATGACAACATTGATCAAATGTGAAGTGTAGTTTGCTGCTTCTTTTGCTGCTGGCTCGCTAATTTTGGTTGGAGAGACAAAACCTGCAGCTCAGAATCAGCCAAAAAAAGGCGTAAACACAGAGCGGACGGTGGGCTTGGTGAGCTCCGACAGTGTGTCCGTGTACGGGCCGTCGGGTGAGAAAGCCGAGAAAGAGAAAGCTGATTCTGATGCATCGGGTCAGCTCCGTGTTTACGTCTTTGTGTGGAATCCGTGTACCTGCTCTCATTTGCTGTTTGGTGGTTGTTGAAATAGTTTTGTGAGCTTTAATCTGAGAATCTGGCGTTTCACAGTTATATTTAAAAGTCAATTCAGGATTTAATGAATCGATATCGCTTTATTCAAGCTACTCACCTCCCTCTTCCACCTGCACTTTCAACTGGACCACGGCCGATCAGAGAGGTCCCGCCCCTGACTATCTCTGATTGGTTTAGTCCATGATAGGGGCATAATGTGTGTCTGTTGTTGACCAGACGGAGAGTTGCAGAGATTTATTTATTTTTTTCTGTTACCCGAACAGTTGGTCGCACCAGTGCGACCAAAGATTTTTTTTAGTCGCACCACTGAAAAATTTGGTCGCATTTGCGACCAAATTGGTCGCACTCTAGAGCCCTGTTTTGTGTACTTAAATTGTCTCGTTCCAGTGGTGGGCCTGTGCTAGACAGACCCAACACTTTGCAGCTCTGCACTAAACTTCCCCTTTCTAAAGTTTGTTGCCAGGGCGACCTGTCACCCTCTGACCTAGTTTTTGTCTCGTCTGGGCTTGGTTTCTAAAGGCCTCTCTTATTAAAATACATAAAACATATATTTATTTCGTAACAATGTACAACCTGTTCTTTGGATCCTCTACCAGCCTGGGCTTTAAAGGAGTTGTGGCCAGCATTAGGACCCTACATTCTGTTTCTTTTAAATACTTCATTGACGACAGGAGTCTTCCCTGAATGTTTTAAATCAGCTGTGGTAGTGCCGATCTTGAAAAAGCCTGGACTGGACGTTGACATGGTTGCAAATGATAGACCCATCTCGCATCTGTCTTTTTTGTGTAAAGTCTTTGAAAAAATGGTTTTTAAGCAGCTCACTGAGCATTTGTCAGCAAACAATCAGTTTGAACCATTTCAGTCTGCTTTTAGACCAAATCTCTCCACAGAAACAGCTTTAGTCAAAGTGATAAACGATCTGCTGGTAAATGCAGACAACGATCGCATTTCAGTTTTAGTACTGCTGGATCTAAGTGCTGCGTTTGACACTGTGGATCACTGTATTTTAATGGCTTGAACATTTTATTGGAGTTACAGGAAATGCTTTATCATGGCTGTGATCCTAACTGTCTGGGAGGTTTCAGACTGTTAGTTTTAAAAATGATCTCTCTGAGACCTGTGCAGTGAGGCATGGGGTCCCTCAGGGCTCCGTACTTGGACCATTGCTGTTTTCTATGTATCTGCTGCCTCTTGGTGTTCTTTTACGTTCTTTTAATGTAACTTTTCATTGTTACGCTGATGACCTGCAGCTTTATGTTCCTCTAACCATTGGAAATTGTGCTGAAGTCTCTAAACTAGAATCTTGTGTATCTGCAATTACCGGCTGGTTATCGGATAATTTGTTGCTCCTAAATACTGATAAGACAGAGTTGATCGTCACTGGGCCACAACAATTTCAGCACTTGTTGAAAAATTTCATCTTGAAAATTGATAACGATGTCATAATTTGCAGGGACAAGGTAAAAAACTTGGGCGTGTGGTTCGACATGGTGCTCTCCTTTGAGTCTCATGTAAAAGAGATAACAAAGACCGCCTTTTATCATTTGAGGATAGCCAAAATCAGACAAGTTTTGTCAAGTGACATGGCAGAGGTTCTTGTCCATGCATTTGTGTCTTCGCGTATTGATTATTGTAACGCTCTTCTTTCTGGGCTTCCAAAGAAAAGTTTCAGAGGTCTACAGATGGTGCAAAAGGCAGCTGCTCGCATCAGCACACAGCTCAAAGTCCAACACTAACGCACACAGAGGATAATTATTTATGTATGTAAGTTGGCTAAATGATCATTGTGCATCATTTTGTCCTCCATAAGCCACTGTACCTGTGTTGCATAATTCAGTATATCCACCTGTCCTTGGATTGATTAACTCTTCAGTGAAATCACATTCGGAGTGTTCACTGACTCGTATCACACCACAAGGCTTCTAAAATATACTTGATTTTTTTTTTTTTTATGTTTTCAGGGTAATGAAATCCCAGACTGTGTTCTGAGCTTCTGCAACATCATCCATCACCCACCAGTCTGTAGGGACGAGGCCACTGAGGCAGTTAAACAACTCCTTGGTGGCAGAGCCCCGGGGGTTGATGATGACCGCCCTGAGTTCCTGAAGGCTCTGGATGTTGTAGGGCTGTCTTGGTTGACATGCCTCTACAATGTTACGTGGAAATCAGGGGCAGTACCCCTGGATTGGCAGACAGGGGTGGTGGCTCCCGTCTTTAAGAAAGGGAACCTGAGGCTGTGTTCCAACTACACGGGAATCACACTCTTCAGCTTCAGGGTGCGCTCCGGCTACTGGTCATTCAATCCTTATACAACCGTTGCAAAAACTTGGTCCACATAGCCAGCAATAAGTTGCACTGGTTTCTGGTGGGTGATGGGCTTCACCAGGGCTTCCCTTTGTCACAGATTCTGTTCATAATTTTTATGGACAGGATTTCTAAGTGTTGCCGAGTGGTGGAAGGCTTTCACTTGGGTGGTCTTAGAATCTCATCCCTGCTTTTCGCAGATGATGTGGTTCTATTGGCTTCATCGGGTGATGGCTTCCTGCTTGCCTTGGAATGATTCACAGCTGAGTGTGAAGCGGTGGGATTGAGAATCAGCACCTTCAAATCTGAGGCCATGGTCCTCAGCCAGAAAAGGTTGGAGTGCCCACTCTGGGTCAGGGACGAGTCCCTGTCCCAAGTGGAGTATCTTGAGGTCTTGTTCACGAGTGATGGGAGATGGGAGCGGGAGATCGACAGACGAATTGTTGCTGTGGCTGTGGTGATGCAAATGCTGCACTGGTCGGTCGATCTACTTTCCTGCCCTCACCTATGGTCACAAGCTGTGGGTAGTGACTGAAAGAAAGACATCACGGATACAAGTGGTGGAAATGGGCTTCCTCCGAAGGGTGGCTAGCCTTTCCCTTAGACATAAACTAAGAAGTTCGGCCATCCAGGAGGGGCTCAGAGTAGAGCCTGTTAGGTTAATTTTGATAATAGTTGTCATTGCTGTACTTAGATTTGTAAGCCTTGTTTCAAACTCAATTACGAGAGTCGTAATTGATAACAAAATTTCATGGAAACCCCACGTCAGACACATAAAAACCAAAATTTACAGAAACCTCGCAGTTTTGAACAAAGTGAAACCATACCTTGATAAAGATGCACTTCGTATTCTGTTGTGTACCCTGGTTCTTCCATATTTTACATATTGTGTGGAAGTGTGGGGAAACACATATAAAAATACAACTAATCCATTAGTCACAGTACAGAAACGCGCACTGCGTATTATTCACAAGGCTGGTTATCTAGATCATACTCACAAACTCTTTCTTCAGGCAAAGTTACTTAAATAATGTGAGAGGCTTCGGAGAATTCAAATTACCCAGAACTCGAACAACCCGTAAAGGTTTTTGTGTGTCTGTATGTGGTGTGAAAATCTGGAACAGTCTGAGTTTACAACTGAAACAATGCAAAAATATTCATAGATTTAAATTCCTCTACAAACAGTTGGTCTGGTCACAGTATAATCAATGATGGTTTTAGTGTGCTCTGAAATGTCTGTTCTCATACCATTGCTGGTATGGATTCCGAGGGGAAAAAAAAAAAAAAAGTGTGTGTGTATGTATGTATATATATGTACATGTGTGTGTAGATATATATGTATGTATGTATATGTATGTGTGTTTGTTACTTGTAATTATTATTGCCTGTTACCTGTGGTAACGCAATTTATAATTAATATATTCTGTATTCAGTTATGAAGGTTCTATTTGTTTTGCTTGGTTTTGTTTGTTTGGTTTGCAACGATGGGCGTAGCTGCGGGAAGCTTATTGTTTTTTGTTGATGAGTGAATATAGGGGTGGGATTTAAGTTTTCTTCATCCCACTCCTTTTCAGGTACATTTTGTTTGTTTG
Organism: Oreochromis aureus; assembly: GCF_013358895.1. Lineage (NCBI taxonomy): Eukaryota > Metazoa > Chordata > Actinopteri > Cichliformes > Cichlidae > Oreochromis > Oreochromis aureus. The sequence goes on along the minus strand of NC_052944.1, from coordinate 132,824,367 downwards.
TTTTTTGTTTTTGTGCACTTTATGTTCAATATATGTATTTTGTTGTGCCTGAAATGAACAAATTAAAAAAAAAAAAAAAACTGTATGATCAAAGACATTCTTTTGTTTCTATCCTCCTTTGCCTGTAGGATAGTGGGGGAGGCTATAGTATTAACTGTAGGCACATTGCATGTGAAGATACTGGTTACTTTGTCTCTCAAGGAATGTTTACTTTTTGCCCTTTATGGGCTCACCTATGTTGTATATGGTGGACCATCAAAGGACGGGTCATATACAGGGGTGAGGGGAGATGACCCTTTGTGATCAGCAGGAAGACACACACACACACACACACACACACACACACACACACGTGCTCACACATGCATACACACACATTCAGTGCCTTAGCTTTATTAGCAAACTATATGGGTTTTACATTGTGTAACCAGTTTAAACTAGTTTGACTTTGTTTGTATAACCCACGGTGGTCAATAAAAGAGCATGCCAGGGGAGTCAGATTGAAGTCGGCTGAACATCTTGCCGGACTTCCCTTGCAAGCAAGTGAAAACCGTATGGAGTGTCTTGCTTTTGTTCACAGTGACGAACCTCTGTGTCAGCAAGGTCTGACATTAGACCTAACAGAGCCGCAGCTCCTCCATGTCGAAAGGAGCCAGTTGAGGTGGTTCGGAAATCTGACAAGGATGCCTCCTGGGCACCTCCTGGCTGAGGTGTTCCAGGCATGTGTCACCATCTCTCCAGTGTGCCCTAGGGCAGACACAGGACACACTTGAGGGATGATCTCTTGGCTGGCCTGGGAACGCCTTGGCGTTCCCTGTAAAAGCTGGAGGAGGTGGCTCGGGAGAGGGAGGTCTGGGCTTCTCTGCAAGGGCTACTGCCCCCACAACCCATCCCAGGATAAGCGGAAGAAGATGGATGGATGGATGGATGTTTGGAGGCTTCAAGCATCCATCTGTGCACACAAGCTGATGTTTTAAGTGCTGTCTGTGTGGGAACATTTGTCTGAAGCATCTTCTTTCTCTGCACACACATAACCAGGCTTCAACAATATCCTTTTTTTCCCAGATTAATGAAATCTCAAACTTTGTTCTGAGCAACATCATGCATCACCACTGAAAGGAAGTCCATAAAAACAGACTGAAAATGCCTGATATTTTCACAGTATGAGAGTTTAAAACTTGGCAAACTTGATTCAGACAAAGTTATTTGAGCAGAAAACTACTGGATCTTTATCCTGTGCTTGAACTAATTCTCCATGATTCCTCTACAGAAGGGACCAGCAGAGCTCAGAGGTTCCCAGTGGTCAGTCTGTCCAGCAGCATCAAACACACCTGGACTCCATCATAATGGTCTGTACATGTACAACAAGTACTTTTACATCTATTCTGTTCACAGTCATCTCCATGCTGCTCTATGTAGACCAGTGGATTGTCAGTGTGTCCAACATGGATCTGATGTTTGGCTCCATGATTTCAGTTTGATTGTCTCTTTCATAAAGTATTCTGTTCCAGCTGCTGGAGGACAACATCATCACTTTTGTGAAGAACGAGCTGAAGAAGATCCAGAAAGTTCTGAGTCCAGATTACCCAGAATGCTCAGAGACTCAGAGGAATGATGATGAAGAGAGCAGCAGCAGCAGAGAGGCATTTGTGAAGATCACACTGGACTTCCTCAGGAGAATGAAGCAGGACGAGATTGCAGATCGTCTTCAGAGCATTAAGAGGATTTATCTAAAGATTTAAACATTTGGATAAATGAACATTTACGTATGTCTTAAGAGACGGACCAATATGTTTTAAAGATTCATTCCTTTTGGAATTAACTCTTTATTTCCACTTCTAAGTGATATTATACTTCTTTTTCATTCAGATCTTTTTGCTGCAGTTTGTCAACGTAACCTTAAGTGTAAGCTGAAGAAGAAGTTCCAGTGTGTGTTTGAGGGGATCACTAAAGCAGGAAACCCAACCCTTCTGAATCAAATCTACACAGAGCTCTACATCACTGAGGGAGGGACTGCAGAGGTCAATGATGAACATGAGGTCAGACAGATTGAAACAACATCCAGGAAACCAGACAGACCAGAAACAACAATCAGACAAGAAGACATCTTTAAAGCCTCACCTGGAAGAGATGAACCAATCAGAACAGTGCTGACAAAGGGAGTGGCTGGCATTGGGAAAACAGTCTTGACACAGAAATACACCCTGGACTGGGCTGAAGACAAAGCCAACCAGGACATCCAGTTCATATTTCCATTCACTTTCAGAGAGCTGAATGTGCTGAAAGAGGAAAAGTTCAGCTTGGTGGAACTTGTTCATCACTTCTTTACTGAAACCAAAGAAGCAGGAATCTGCAGCTTTGAAGACTTCCAAGTTGTGTTCATCTTTGATGGTCTGGATGAGTGTCGACTTCCTCTGGACTTCCACAAAACTACAATCCTGACTGACCCTAGAAAGTCCACCTCACTGGATGTGCTGCTGATAAACCTCATTACGGGGAAACTGCTTCCCTCTGCTCGCCTCTGGATAACCACACGACCTGCAGCAGCCAGTCACATCCCTCCTGACTGTGTTGGCATGGTGACAGAGGTCAGAGGGTTCACTGACCCACAGAAGGAGGAGTACTTCAGGAAGAGATTCGGAGATGAGGAGCAGGCCAGCAGGATCATCTCCCACATCAAGACATCACAAAGCCTCCACATCATGTGCCACATCCCAGTCTTCTGTTGGATCACTGCTACAGTTCTGGAGGATGTGCTGGAAACCAGAGAGGGAGGACAGCTGCCCAAGACCCTGACTGAGATGTACATTCATTTCCTGGTCGTTCAGATCAAAGTGAAAAAGATTAAATATGATGGAGGAGCTGAGACAGATCCACACTGGAGTCCAGAGAGCGGGAAGATGATTGAATCTCTGGGAAATCTGGCTTTTGATCAGCTGCTGAAAGGAAACCTGATCTTCTATGAATCAGACCTGACAGAGTGTGGCATCGATATCAGAGCAGCCTCAGTGTACTCAGGAGTGTTCACACAGATCTTTAAAGAGGAGAGAGGACTGTACCAGGACAAGGTGTTCTGCTTCATCCATCTCACTGTTCGGGAGTTTTTGGCTGCTCTTCATGTCCATCTGACCTTCATCAAGTCTGGACTCAATCTGCTGGAAGAACAACAAATAACCTCCAAGAAATCTAAATTATTTGAAAAGAAAAACAATTTAAAACATCTCCACCAAACTGCTGTGAAGCAGACCTTAGAGAGTCCAAATGGACACCTCGACTTGTTCCTCCGCTTCCTCCTGGGTCTTTCACTGCCGACCAATCAGACTCTTTTACGAGGCCTGCTGACACAGACTGGAAGTAGCTCACAGATCAATCAGGAAACAGTCAAGTACATCAAGGAGAAGCTCAGTGAGAATCTGTCTGTAGAGAAAAGCATCAGTCTGTTCCACTGTCTGAATGAACTGAATGATCGTTCTCTAGTGGAGGAGATCCAACAGTCCCTGAGATCAGGAAGTCTCTCCACAGATGAACTGTCTCCTGCTCAGTGGTCAGCTCTGGTCTTCATCTTACTGTCATCAAAAAAAGATCTGGATGTGTTTGACCTGAAGAAATACTTTGCTTCAGAGGAGGCTCTTCTGAGGCTGCTGCCAGTGGTCAAATCCTCCAACAAAGCTCTGTAAGCTCTATATCTCTGTAGTGACAGCTTGCTACCAATAAGTAGATGATTAAGAAGTTATTTGAAATTGTGCCAGTCAAACCCAGTTTGCTCTGTCCCTGTAAGTAAATCCACTGATGTTTGTCGGAACAAGAAATAATGTCATCTTCTCCTTCCTATCATTGTCTTTTCAGACTTAATGTATGTAACCTCTCAGAGATAAGCTGTGGAGCCTTGTCCTCAGTTCTCAGCTCCCAGTCATCTACTCTGAGAGAGCTGGACCTGAGTAACAACAACCTACAAGACTCAGGAGTGATGCTTCTGTCTTTTGGAGTGACAAGTCCACACTGTAAACTAGAAATTCTCAGGTCAGATAGAGGGATATGTATTTTTTCTATGATTAAGAAAAATAATCGCTAAGACTTTTTTCTTTAACTATGTGTTTAATGTGTTTTGTGCTTTTAATAAAACATTTCTAACACAATTCTGAGTAGAAGTAAAAAACGTTACTATTGCAAAATCTAGTAGTTCCTGACTGATATTTAATACCAGTGTTATAATGTTTTAATGTGTATGTGTTAGTCCCCGTAGGGAAATTACTCCTCTGCATTTAACCCATTCACCCAGTGAAGCAGTGGGCAGCCACCAATGCAGCGCCCGGGGAGCAGTGTGTAGGGACGGTACCTTGCTCAGGGGTACCTCAGGGTAGCTGTTCAGTGGAGTCGAACCCCCGACCTTTCAATCATGGGGCAACCACTCTACCTACTGAGCTATCCCTGCCCTAATTTCAAATCTTATTTCAAAATATGTTCATAATTTTTCAGACTGAGTGGCTGTAACCTCTCAGAGAGAAGCTGTGAAGCCCTATCCTCAGTTCTCAGCTCCCAGTCCTGTAGTTTGACAGAGCGGGACATGAGTAACAACAACCTGAATGATTCAGGAGTGAAGATGCTGAAGAGTCCAAACTCCACAATTATCACGTGAGTTCAAGTCATTAAAGTTTTTTATATTATTATCTTTCTTTTCATAGATAGATTATCCAACAACACAGAAAATGTCTTGTATGTGTAACCAGTGTGATTCTGTGTTATGTCTGATAAAAAAGGTAAAAGAAAGAAAGGCCTCCAAGTAAATAATTTGCCCACTCCAGCTCCTCTCCCACAGGGGAATTGTAGAAAAGGGCGGCATTTATTATTACATTAAACATAAAATATGCATTTAAACGTAACATATTTGACATGAGATAAAACAAAAACAACAACATGAAATCCGACATACCTGATAAAAAAGGTAAAAGAAAGAAAGGCCTCCAAGTAAATAATTTGCCCACTCCAGCTCCTACAACCAAATACAAACAGTGGGGAAGAAGGTTAGCTCAACCCACCACAACTTCCAAGCTAGCAAGGAGTATATATATCCATGCTAGCATTTAGGGTCCTTAAACACATTTATGATACATACATACTACACACTTGTAACATCTAACAAAAAACAGGCTTAATAATGACAATAATTGAACTAAAATCACAATCAGAAACATCCAGGTGGCGAAATATGCATTATATGAGCATTTTACAGTGTTGGGAAAGAAATTACACCAACCTCTCCCACAGGGGAATTGTAGAAAAGGGGAGAGGCAAAAGGGGTACACTGTATTTATAAGGTTGCACCAAAGAAGAAGAAGAAAAGAATGAGGAGGGGCTCTAACTGATAATGAACATAACTACAGGCTTGGAGGTCCTAAAGGTCAGGTATAAAAGGAACAGTTTGGGGGGGTTTAGAACACATTTTGTGTAATTATAACAATGTGATTTATGACCCTGTTACATCCACCCCCCAAGAATTACACAAAATCTTAAAGAGTACACCAAAAAAAATAAAAAAAATAAAATGTATAAACCCACAATAACAGATACAGTGGCCTCAAACAAATTCACATCACATATACAATGAATTAGATCAGCAACATAGCTTCCTCCAAGGAGGATAAGAGACCTGAGACCCGCTCGGCGCCTAGCAAGATCCCAGGACACACTATAGACAAAATGAGGTGCCATTTACACCACACAAAACAGGCCATAATATCTATGGGCATCACCATCAGACTGCACAAACTGAAAAAAAAAATACAGTCAACTCTTTGCTTGTATGATACTTGTCCATTGCTATTGTTTTTGGAAAACATACAGCAATAAACAAATTCACACATCGATAACCGCTGCTTGAACAGGTTCAACACCAAGGAGTGTTTCGAGTTGAGCCATTGATTCAATCAAGCGACGAACTGGTTTAATGATCCTACCAAAATGTGTAGTAAGACCCTGATCCACGTCCACATTTTCGGGTTCAAGAGAATGAAAACTGTGGGATGGGAAAGCAGCAGGGGAGTCTGGGGAGGCTCCATCACCAGCCAGCCCACCAACATCAGGAGCACCCATCATAGGAGGTGTCTCATGAACACCATCTTCGACTGGGTCAGCGGCGGATTGCTGATGGATCCATGATAGTGTGCGGTCATCACACTCGCCAATGCTGGAGACAGAATCCATAGTACGGGTGGCAGGAGGTACAGCTCCTGTGTCCCCAAAAGATGTCACAGACCCATCCAGGTCAGACTCAGGGGGGTCAACTACCGTGTACACAACAGGTTCCCATTTGTCAGAGAGCTTCCTTTTTCCTCTGACTCCCTTGTTTGCCAACAACACCTGGTCCCCTAGTGAAAGAGGCAGACCCTTCACCTTTCTGTTGTACTGGCCAGACTGGTGCCTCTGCTCCATTGTGCTGTGTTCCTGGGCTTGGAGCATGGCAGAGCGCAGGTCATCCATCAGTGACTTGACATAGGCATCATAGTCACAAATGGAATCATCATGAAGGACATCTTGAAACATGAGGTCAACTGGCAACCTTGGGACCCTCCCAAACATCAGGTAGAATGGTGCAAAGCCGGTGGTCTCGTGTGCTGTACAGTTATACACAAACGTCATGGACTGTATCATTTGCGGCCATTTCTGCTTAGATCTGGGGGGAGGGACCGTAACATGTTTCCAAGGGTGCGATTAAATCTCTCCGTGGTACCATTACCCATGGGGTGGTACGGTGAAGTGTGGGATTTGGCAATGCCACCCAAAACCAGAAGCTCTGCAAGCAGTTTGCTCTCAAAACTAGCTCCCTGGTCAGAGTGAATGCGCTGAGGGAAGCCATACACGCAGAAGAATCCATCCCAGAGCTTTTTAGCAACTCTCTTAGCTGTCTGATCCTGGCATTGGAATGCATAAGCTAATTTTGTGAAGTGGTCAGTAATCACAAGAACATCCACAGACTTGTTGTTGCTGTCCTCAGCTGACCAGAAGTCAATGCACACAAGTTCCAGTGGAGCACAGGTCTTAATGCTTTCCAATGAGGCCCTAGCTGCTGGCTCTGGGGTTTTACTGAGAACACACCTGCGGCAACTTCTCACGTGACTGCGCACATCCTTCTCCATATCATACCAGAAGAAACGCTGACGAGCCAAGGAGAGTGTGCGAGGTTGACCTTGATGACCAGCATTGTCATGTATGCCAGACAGCACCATTTGCTTTAGAGAGTCAGGTACCACAAACTGGAATCTCTTGTGTTTTGTCAATGGGTCCCTGACAACTCTGTAGAGGACACCATTGAGGAATGTGAGCTTGTCCCATTGTTTCAGGAGCCGCAATGTATGTTGGTTCTCATGATAGCGCTCACGTCTGGAGGGTCTGTGCTTACGCTCAACATAGCGGGCTACTCTGGAGATCACAGGATCCCCTGTTTGATGAGACAGGAGATCAGCGTGGGACAGCACACGAGAGATATCACAGTCAGGTGGACTAATGGAGGTCAGGTGACCAGCGAGGGATGTTGCACGCTGGCGAGAAGCAGACTCCCACTCACAGAGGGAAGACATGAAAGAAGATACGTCATCAGTGGACAGAGACACATCAAGCACAGCAGAGGGTGGAGCACTGTGTACCGACTGAGGTTGACAGGTCAAACGGAAGGCATCTTGGACACTGGCATCTTTCACATCACTGACTTGCTCTAGCAGCTCAAAGTAGGGCTCCGACAGGAGGCGCTGGGCCAAAGGCCTCACAAACGGTTCCCTGCTCAGGGTGTCTGCCACGATGTTCAGCTTTCCAGGAACATATTTGATCTCAAAGCAGTATGGTGCAAGCTTAGAGACCCAACGCTGTTCACAGGCATCCAGCTTTGGCTTAGTCAGAATGTATGTGAGAGGATTGTTATCAGTCCAGACAGTGAACTGATGACCCTTGAGCCAGTGGCTGAACTTATCGCACACAGCCCACTTCAGAGCCAAAAACTCAAGCCGGTGTGCTGGGTATTTGGCCTGACTGCGGCTGAGAGACTTACTAGCAAAGGCTATAGGTCTTGCTCTCTCCTCACCAGCTGGCACCTGGGATAAGACAGCACCCAGCCCATCCATGGAAGCATCAGTTGAAAGGATGAATGGCCTCTCAAAATCAGGATGTGCCAGCACCGCACAGCTGAGGAGTGCACCTTTGAGTTCCTCAAATGCCTTCTCGCAAGCAGGAGTCCAGTCTTGCGGGGTGAGCTTACGAAAGGTTCCAGGTTTCCGACTCCCATGGTAGCCTTTAGTCCTCTTCTGACCGGCAGTTAGAGCAAAGAGTGGCTTTGCAACACGAGAGCACCCTGGAATGAAATGCTGGTAAAACATCACCATGACAAGGAAGGCTCTCACGTTCCTCTGAGAAGGAGTGCAACCGTCACCATCCATGAGGTCAGTCTTCTGAAAACTGGCGATAACCCTCACTTTATCCTGATCAACTGAGACACCACCAGCATCCACTACATGACCCAAAAACCTCACAGAGCATCTGAGAAAGTGACATTTTTTCTGCGCCAGCTTCAGATTGCTGGTCCTCAGGCGAGAGAAAACAATCTCAAGACGTTTTAGGGCCTCCTCTTCTGAAGGTGCAAACACCAGCAGGTCATCAAGATAACACAGGAGGCTGGAAAAGTTCAAGTCACCAAAGATGCTGAGCATCATCCGCATAAAAGATGCTGGGCTGTTGCATAGACCCTGGGGAAGTCTGTTGTACTCATACAGGCCAAGAGGTGTAGTGAAAGCTGTGTACCGTCTGTCAGACTCATGGAGGGGAATGTTGTAGAACCCGGATGTGAGGTCCATGGTGCTGAGGAAAGCATTCCCACCAAGGGCAGCAAGACAGTCAGCCTGATGGGGCAGTGGGTGAGCATCTTTAACAGTTTTGGCATTGAGCCAGCGGAAGTCAGTGCATATCCTCATGTCACCTGACTTCTTCCAAACCATCACCAGTGGTGAAGCGTATTCGCTGGTGGACTTACTGATGATGCCTTTCATCTCCATGTCTGACAGCACCTCTCGCAACTTATGATAGTGAGCTGGGGGTACTCTGCGATAGGGAAGCCTGAAAGGATGGTCGTCAGTGAGGTGGATACGATGGACAAAGTCTTTCACCTTACCACAGTCCAGTTTGTCTCTAGAGAACACATCTTGGTAAGTCAACACAAGCTCCACCAATTTCCTCTTCCACCCATCTGACACTTCACAGCCCTCAATGTCAATATCAGCCAACCCAGCGTCTTTGAGTAGCTGCACAGAGTCAGGCACAGGGTCTGATGAGGGGAGAAAACTGGTACACTGGTCAGTCAGAGTCTCGGGCAGGTCTTCTACAGCAATACAAGGAAAGACATCAGCAATCTTAGCATTGCGACGAAGTGTCACAGGGCTCTGTGTTGGGTTAAGGACTTTCATAGGGACCCAATGATCTCCCCACATGGGTGTTATAATGCGCCCCACCATTATGTTCTTTGGAGTGGAACGGGCTGTCATGGGTACCACAACGACAGTACTCCCTGGAGACACAAGGGCAGAAGGTGGCAGCTTTCCCCAAACTACATATTCTTTTTGTGGCAAGAGAGTGACACTCTTCCGCAACCTGACTATACCAACTTTATCTGGCATCACAGGAGCAGACCACCGTGAGATACAGCTCAGCAACTGCAGGAAGTATTCACAATCACTGCCAGTGTAATTGGAGTTAATAAGCTCCCAGTACTTTGTATCAGCCTTCATCTTCTGAATGATGGGCCGGATCACATTTCTCCCCACAATGAGTTCATCTTTTTGCCCAGGAACCACAAATGTTGGCACAAGAAACCTGGTCCCATATACTTCAATGTCCAAATCATAGATGCATTTGGGTTGCGTGATTAGGCTACCACAACCAACCAGCACCACATTTTCAGGGACATGCTGTGGATTCAGTGCAACACCAGCAGCTCTTAGCTTGCAATCAGCCTCTTCAATCAGTGTGCATGACATACTCCCTGAATCAAGCATGCCTGTTAGGGAGCACTGGCCACCGACTGACACTGGGGTGTAAAACAGCTCACTAGCCCTGTCAACTCTTTGTGAACCCATAATAACAGTCTTCTCATCAGACAGGCTACTACAGCAGTTAACATATATGGATTCTGGGTCTGTTGCATTTGTGAGGGTTTCATCAACACTGCCCATGCTACCCCTCTCGTTACATGGGCTGGCTAGTTTAAAGCAGCATTGGTGGGAGGAGGGACTGAAATGCTTGGTTTCTGGCGCAACTGTGGGCATTCACGCCTCATGTGTCCAGGGTCAAAGCAGCTGTGGCATAGCTTGTACAGCCTACAATGCACATGGGTTGTGTGTTCATGTGAGCCACACACTCTGCATGAAGCACGATGAGCACTGCGGTGCCCATGGGAATGACCCGTGGGTTGTGGGCACCTAGGACCTGTGGCTAGTGATGCAGTGCACATGGACAGAACCTTGTCAAACAGTGCTACCATCTGTTGAACACCTGGCTCAGCTGGGGGAGGGCCGGAAACTGGCAAAGATGGGGGCATGACATGAGCAGGAGTCAAGGGAGAAGAGGCAGAGGGATGTTGCACACTCACCATGCCATCAGAAGAGAGAAGCTGACATATTGCTGCAGAGGGAACAGAGGGCATAGAATACGAGGCTGGCTCATTCGTTACTGGGACTGCTTGAGCACCGCTGGAATGGGGCTGGCTGTTAACAGTAACAGGGCTTTGATGTGGGATGGACAGGCATGCTGTATTATGAGACAAAACACTAGACTGTCTTATTTTCCGCACATAGTTGTCCAGACGGCTCTGAACCTCAGCCGCAGCCCACTCCTCAGGAGCCTTCAGTTGAAAAGACAAGGCAAGACTGTGATCAGGACAGTGATTAATGAACATCGAAACAACCTCACTACTGGGGTCCTCTACCAGTTTGCCGCGCCTGCGGAGACATTCATCAGCAGCGTCAATAGACTTGTTCAACCGGATCCAGTAATCCATGGCATTCTCACCTGGACGTGGCACAGTACTGTAGAAATCTTTCATGGGCAGGCTGGAATATGTCAAGTCGCTGAAGTTAGACCTCAGTATGTCAAACACAGCAGTGATAAGATCATTCCCATTCAACTCAGGGCGGCAACGAAGTGACACCTTGACCACATCTCTGGCTTTGCCAGTCAGTCTAGACATTAATATGGCAAACATTTCTTCCACTGTGTCACAGCTGATTCTGTGCAGATAACATCTCATCATGTCCTCCCATTCACTGATGGGGAATAGATCCGTGTTGTCACCCTTGAAGTATGGTGGAGCTTTGGTGTCTGACTGAACAACAACCTTCAGCTGGGACTGGTCATTGCAGCTCGAGGGCACATTCTGGGGAGACTGTGGCTGGGTGGGGGCCGGCTGGTGCATAGAGTTAAGAGAGGATGTGATATTTTCCCCAATTTGTCAGTAATCAAGCTGATCAACATGTCACTAGTGACAGCCTGGGTGTGCGTTTGGCATTCGCGAGCAGCTGGTGTGGAGCTAGCTGCTGGCATTAATGGTGAGTGCATCACTGACTGGTCTGCAGTGTGGGCACCAATACTGGGGGCTACTGGCCTACCCCTCCCAAAACACTTTGGAGCAATCTGATGACCCCTCCCCAAACCGAAGGTCACATTACTCCCTGTAGAGAACAAATCAGGCATAGCACTATCCACAGTTTCCTCACCCAACATGTTGACCGAAGCGAGATATCACTGTTTAACAGCAAAAAAAGAAAGAGCCTAACCCCCACACACAATTATGCAAAACTTCACAAAACAATGAAAAGTGTGGGGAAAAAAACATCAAAGAATCAAAACACCATAGAAAATAAAATGAAATCAATTAAAACAGGCTGTAAAAGCCAATCTCAATAGAAAAAGAATAAATTACAATCCGTGCCTGTATAATTTGAGGCAACAATATGAAACAGTGACAGAAATGATCACCTACGTATTTGGCCTTTAAGTTCACAGTGGCAGAGATGGCTGCAAGCCAAATTGCGGGGCATCGATCACATACGCACAATATAAAAACCTGTGAGTCAAAGCGTAGGGCACAGGACCCTGGCACACAGCGCACAGCTGCAGAGAGGAGGCGGGAAAACAGCGGCAGCAGAAGGAGGAGGAGATCGCGGACTGGCGATGTGACGGGTCAGCGGCACGAAGTGTAACCAGTGTGATTCTGCGTTGTGTCTGATAAAAAAGGTAAAAGAAAGAAAGGCCTCCAAGTAAATAATTTGCCCACTCCAGCTCCTCTCCCACAGGGGAATTGTAGAAAAGGGCGGCATTCAGTTCAGTTCAGTTCAGTTCATTTTTATTTCAAACATATACATTCACCAACATTTCATAAAATCATTCCATGCAGTTGTTTGAAAAGGAGTAGGCTGAAGTATATACTTATTTAGCCCTACCCCCATTTATTATTACATTAAACATAAAATATGCATTTACACGTACCATATTTGACATAAGATAAAACAAAAACAACAACATGAAATCCGACATGCCTGATAAAAAAGGTAAAAGAAAGAAAGGCCTCCAAGTAAATAATTTTCCCACTCCAGCTCCTACAACCAAATACAAACAGTGGGGAAGAAGGTTAGCTCAACCCACCACAACTTCGAAGCTAGCAAGGAGAATATATATCCATGCTAGCATTTATGGTCCTTAAACACATTTATGATACATACATACTACACACTTGTAACATCTAACAAAAAACAGGCTTAATAATGACAATAATTGAACTAAAATCACAATCAGAAACATCCAGGTGGCTAAATATGCATTATATGTGTGTTTTACAGTGTTGGGAAAGAAATTACACCAACCTCTCCCACAGGGGAATTGTAGAAAAGGGGAGAGGCAAAAAGGGTACACTGTATTTATAAGGTTGCACCAAAGAAGAAGAAGAAAAGAATGAGGAGGGGCTCTAACTGATAATGAACATAACTACAGGCTTGGAGGTCCTAAAGGTCAGGTATAAAAGGAACAGTTTGGGGGTTTAGAACACATTTTGTGTAATTATAACAATGTGATTTATGACCCTGTTACATATGTATCATGTAGTGCTTAATTAACTGGCATACCAATATAATTTCAAATACATTGATCAGTCTATCTCACTAACCTCGTCATGAGCTTTGCGTAGTGACTGAAAGATTAGGATCATTGATACAATTGGCAGAATTTAGATTCCATCCATTCATCCCTCTTCTTCTGCTTATCCAGGGCTGGGTCGCGGGGGCAACAGCCTAAGCAGAGAAGCCCAGACACCTCTCTCCCCAGCCACCTCCTCTAGCTTGATGATGATAATGCTTTATTTGTCACTGCAGTTCTCTGCAGCAAAATTGGACCCATTGCAAACAAACATACATTACAAAAAAATGACATTGGGGGAGACAGGTCAGAATAGGTAGCACTGGAAAAAACAATGAAAAAATACACAACACTGGGGACAAGAGGAGAAAAAAAACTGAACTCAGACTGTGCTCCAACCAGGAGATCAGTTTGATGGCAGTAAAAAAAACCCCACCTCAGCACATAATGCACATAAATATTCACAACTACACCATCAAGGAAACATGACAAGCAATGGGGGTGGGTTAGGGTAGTGAGTGGGCCGAGGGCAGACAGCACCATCCGGTCCTGCAGCCAGGGTCCAGCGCAAGACACACAGATATGCCCTCTGACCTTGGCAGGAGATAATCCAAAGGCGTGTGGAGTTGGGTAGGGAGTACGTGTGTGTCTGTTGTCAGTGTAGTTGTTTGCGTGTGTGTGCTTATGTCCTGTATCAGACTGGGGTTTGTGTCTGCGCTTCCACAGTCCCCGCTGGTTTAGAAACTTATTCCCATTAATGACAAGGAAGCAAGACGAACAGCAATTTTACTTGCTAGCAAGGGAGGCTGGTCGGAACCAGGCTCTTGGAGCTGAACGCTCCTCACCTGTCTCCTAGCTAACCTCAAATAAACAGCCTTCTTTGCCGTCCTTTTATTGAATATAGTGAATACAAGCACCACCCATTGTAAAACCCCCTTATGGTCACAAAAGGTTAAAACGCTGCGTGTGTGTGTGTTTGTGTGTTTGTGTTTGGGGGTGCATTTGTGTGACCTGCCCACAAAAAAGGGTCATAAAGGCAGGAAGCTTACTAAACAACAAAACAGAACCCTCACATAAGGTGTGCCTGTAATAAAACACTACACTACCAACCTTCTCCAAGATTTTATCCGTGTTGCGATCAATAAGTCCATTTTAAGGGGCCACGACTTGCGCCATTGTGTCAATCATAGCGGGCAGCCTTGTGAGGATTTGAACAGCTGTTTCCGCTTTCTTCAATTTCCGATAAACCAGGGCCAAGACAGCTCTGGTCAGCAAGAACCCCGTTATCAAGGTTCGAAAAAGTTAGATGTCTTTGATGTCCTCGATTGATAGTCCCGCCAGGCACACAACCCTCCAGTTTTTCCACCCGTCCATCGTGTACCCAGCAGGGAAGGTCCCTCCAGGACACCCGGGCTCTCCTTAACCCAAGCTTTGCGTAGACAAGAGGGTGTCAATTGCAGTCATGCACCAGTGGATCAAATCCATAATTCCTCTTTTAGGTTTTAGAGAACAGTCTGTGAGAGTCTTCCTGGGTAAAAAGGAGAGAAAATAGACAAGACCAGACAAGGACATAAGAGCAGAGCAGGAGCGATAAGGGAACTGAGAGGGAGAAAAGTGTGACTGCCTTCATCAAGAGCCAACGACACAGCCAGCCAAGAGATATAATCTCTCCAGCATGTCCTGGGTCTGCCCCAGGGCCTCCTCCCGGAGGCCATATACCCACCAAAGGGCACATGGCCTCTCCCTTAGAGATAGTATTTTGTTTTAAAATGTGTTTTGTATTTTATTTAGTATTTAGTTTTAAAAGGTATTTTATAGACTTTTTTACATTTCCTAAGACAGTAAGACTGTATTTTTTGTCCATACACATGGTCAGAGGGACCTTTAGATTTGTTTCTAAAGTACAAACAAATTCAGGTACAAAAATATTGCCAATTATTAATTTGTCAGTGAAACGTCCATGCATACTGTTAGTAAGTTAGCCCCATTGAATGTTGGGTTTCTTGAAGTAAATCCAGGCAGTAAGGTCAGGTCTTCCTGCTCTATGAGCCTGTATCTGATGTTTTGACTCTCTGGTGTTATTTCCAATGCCTTCTGAGCTTGTTGTTGACTCATGCGCCTATATTAAAGGGGCTTCCATGTCATTGCCATTTGTTTGATTGTGCTGTGCCCTTGTGGGGTTCCTGGCATGTTCTGGCCTGTGTTATTCATTCTGGATGAGTACCTGCTGTCAGCAGCCCACTTATTTGTTTTTTCAGGCATTCATGAACTGCTCTTATCTTCTTCAGTAAGTAGGTATGGATCATGTCAGAAACAGGTGGTGTTATAGAGGCTCTCTGTTGGATGTCTGCCTTTTGCAATGCTGACTGGTTCCTGTTCTGGAAGGTTGCTCTCGTGTAGTCGAACTATTGTTCAACAGACGACAGCCTGTATGACAACGAGCGGGGCAAAGAAGGACTATAATCACACACACACACACACACACACACACACACACACACACACACACACACACACACACACACAATAGTGGTGGTGTGGTGATACAAAACTGTTCCAGTTAAGAAGAAAGCACCAAGAAAACACTCAGGTCTATTATAACTCGGAGATGTCATAAGAAAAAGTACTTTATTGAGAATTATTTAAAACGTGAAAAAAAAGAGCTGTCAGTTCAATTGGTGATGTTACAGTTAACCAATTGAGAGCTCTGGGTTCCTAGTTAGTGAATTGTTTTCACAGATGAATTGATTCACTCTGGTGAGTCCTTCCCCTTCTCCAAGCTTCTCCCCCCAGACTCTCTCTTTTTTAGCTCACTAAGGCTTACTGGCAAAGGTAACCCTAACCCTTAGCCTCGGTTTTTAAAAATAAACATAAAGGTCAGCAGCTACCATCCCCTACCTACCCCAGCTTTGAAGCTAAACTACTGGAGATGACTGACTGTTTGAGTACTCTGTGTGTTGTGGTTTATCGACCTCCTTAATATAACAGGACTTTTATTGTTAAATTTGATGACTTTTTAGGATCTGTTCTTTTAAATATGACTGAGATATGATATGAGTTCTTATTACTGGCAATTTTAATATACATGTCTGCTGTAAGGACAACCTGTTAGCTAAAGGCTTTCTTGCATTAACCAACTCTTTTAACCTTGTTCAGTGGGTAAATGAACCAACCCATGTTAAAGGCCATACCCTTGACTTGGTCTTTTCATTTGGCTTGGACATTCATATCAAGGATATAAACAGTCCTGGGATCTCTGACCACTCCCCAGTTATCTTTGATGTTGACTTATATAATACTGAACTGAAACCTGAGGCTCTATTTTGCCCTTTACGTATAGTAAATTCTGAAACTGTGGCAATTTTTTCTGTCTTTCCTTAATTTTGCATCCACTGGTTCTGATTGTTTTATGCCTCATATGGTTGATGACTTTGCTAACACCTTGTTATCCATATGCCCCTCTATCCTTGACAATGTCGCACCTATTAAAATAGGCGCCCTAGAACCTATTCCCAATGCTGGTTAAATGACTCTACACGCGCCTTACAATGTGTGTGTTGCCAAGATGAGAAGAGGTGGGGAAAAAAACCCTCCAGGTATCCTACGAAATCTTATGTATCCCCCGCTCAAAATTTCAAATTACTCCTTAAATGGCCAAAGCGGCTTTCTTATCAAAAAGTTATTCTGGCTAATGGTCACAACCCCCAAATGCTATTTAAAGGTTTTAATTCAGTGGTCAATCCCTGTCCTGAAATGCTGTTGGTGTGCTCTCCGGCTCTTTGTGAACAATTCGTAAATCACTTCATAGCTAAAGTTTCATCTCTCAAGTCCTCGCTTCCTTTAGTGTTGAGCCCTGTTTCTACTCCTAGTTGTTCATCAACTTTCCATCGGTTTGAGCTGTGTCACTTCTTACTCTTAAGTGATTAGTATTATTCACTTGTTCAACTAATCTTGTATATGATATCCTTCCATCTCGCAGAGTCAAGGATTGCTTCAAAGTAATTGGACCCAGTATTTTATCTTTAATGAATTAATCTCTACTCTCCGGCTGCGTCTCATCAGCTTTTAAACATGCTGTAGTCCAGCCTATTCTTAAAAAAAGGAACCCTGATTACAATGATTTTGTGAATTACAGTCCAATCTCTAAGCTCCCGTTGCTATCTAAAGTCCTGGAGAGGATAGCTCTGTCACAACTCCAAGCGTATCTGGATGCGAATGACATTGTTGATAAATTCCAGTCTGCCTTTAAACCACATCATAGCACTAAAAAAGCATTGCTTAGAGTGCTTAATGACCTTCTCAACAAGGTCGTCAACAAGTACAAGTACCTCGGGCTTTGGGTGGACAAGAAACTGGACTGGTCATGCAACACAGAGCACCTGTATAAAAAGCCCAAAGTTGACTGTACTTCCTCAGGAGGCTGAGGTCTTTTAACATCTGCAGGAAGCTCCTGGGGATGTTTTACCAGTCAGTGGTTGCTGGAGTACATTTTTCTATGCTGTGGTGTATTGGAAAGCAGCACAGCACAGAAGGACTCATCCATGCTGGAAAAACTGATCATGAAGGCAAGCTCTGTGGTCGGCATGGAGCTGGACAACTGGTGTCAGTGGCAGATGTTGACAAACAAGCTCTAGTGCAGCAGGAAGATGAATACCAGATTGTGGGATGAGAAGAGGCCTTTATCTTAAAATGGACACCCAGGTTGGCTAAAAAAAATGGCTGGTGCCACTAAAGCAAACACAACAAAGAGATGGACAAAATGGTTTACGGAGAACTAAACTATACTGGAAAAACTAAACACTGACCCTGAACAGAAACACAAACCTGAACAAATAACAGCCAGCAGAAAACAGATTCGGTTGGGCAGCAGGGAAACACACAGATGACCACGGTGGATACCACAGACGGACCAGCCAAACTACAAAGACAGAGGAGATGACTTGACACAGGGAAACACTCTGGAGTTGTACACACATCGACCGAGCTGGGAATAATCAACAAGGACGAGACAGAGGTAAATTTGATGACACACACATGAGATCTGTTCTTCAAATATGACTGAGATATGAGAACAAGTTCTTATTACTAACAAAAACAAAACACACAACATTAAAAGGACAACCCCCCACCTAAAGATCAAACATTTCTTGCATTAACCAACTCTTTTAACCTTGTTCAGTGGGTAAATGAGGACCAACCCATGTTAAAGGCCATACCCTTGCAGGCTTGCGGAATTTCATTTGTCCTCCGGACCTCCAGCATATCAAGGATATAAACAGTCCTGGGACCCTCCAGCCACTCCCCAGCTGGATCTTTGATGTTGACTTAATGAAGGCTGACATTGAACCTCCAGAGGCTCTATTTTGCCCTTTACGACCCTCCAGTACGGAATGCTGAAGCGGTCCCTCGGACCTCCAGCGGAGGCAATGAAGGCTGACTTTCCTCGGACCCTCCAGCATCCACTGAATCTGATTGTTTGGACCCTCATATGGTTGCTGAGCGATCCTCGGACCACCTTGTTATCCATGAAGGCTGGCCCTCGGATCCTCCAGCAATGTCGCACGGCTGAAATGGACAGGCCCCTAGAACTCCATTCCCAATGCTGGTTAAATGACCCTCCAGCGAGACTTACAATGTGTGTCCTCGGCCTCCAGCGAGAGAAGAGGCGGGAAAAAAAACCCTCCAGGTATCCTACTGAAATCTTATGTATCGGACCCCCCAGCGAGCGAATGAAGGCGAAATTTCCTCGGACTCCTTAAATGGCCAAAGCGGCGAGCCTTATCAAAAAGTTAGCCGCAACATAAAAGAAGATGAATACCAGATTGTGGGATGAGAAGAGGCTTTATCTTAAACTGGACAAAGTTGGCTAAAAATGGCTGGTGCCAGTAAAGCAAACACAACAAAAGAGATGGACAAAATGGTGAACGGAGAACTAAACTGTTGGAAAAACTAAACTACTGACCCTGAACAGAAACACAAACCTGAACACTTCATAACAGCCAGCAGAAAACAGTCCTCGGTTCCTTTAGTGTTGAACCCGGATTTCTACTAGTTGATACACAACGGACCATCAAACTACAAAGAGCTGACGCGACTTACTCTTAACACAGGGAAACACAGGAGATTAATAAGGTGGGGAACACAGCTTGGAATAATCATCCTTCCACGAGACAGAGGTAAAATTGAAATCAAATCAAATCAAATCAAATATTTCATCTTTATTGAATTACATCATGTGCAGGTACACTGGTACAGTACATGCGAGTCATCAGCTTTTAAACATGCTGTAGTCCAGCCTATTCTTACAAAAAAGGAAACCTGCAAACAATAAAAATGGTTAATCTAAAGTCCAATATATGTACCATATATAAAGGTATATACATTACTGAATGTGTGACTAAATATGTTTTTCACGTGTGTGTGTGTGTGTGTGATGTGTGTGTGTATATACATGTTGATAAATGAAATAGAGTAAACAATAAAATAAGATATATAAAATATAAAATATACAGAGGTAGGTATGTGCAAAACAGTGGCATTAATGTAAAGTATGGAGTGCATAATGTTGAAGTTCCAGTAGTGAAGGTGGACAAGAAACTGGACTGGTCAGCAGTCTGATGGCACCTGTGGAAAAAGCTGTCCTCAGTTGACTGTACGGGACTCAGGATGCTGCAGAACCTCCTTCTGCATGGAAGTAGTCTGAAGAGTTTATGGCTGTGGTGACTGGAGTCCTTGATGATCCTGTGGTGTTCCTGAACACACACAGCATGAAGGACTCATCCAGGCTGGAAAAACAGGATCAGGAAGGCTAGCTCTGTAAACATAACATAAAACAAAACACTGACAACATTAAATCGTAACACAGAGAAAAGGACACTAAAGAAACTGCTGGACATTATGGACAATGCTGGGCATCCCCTGCACACGGCCATAAACAACCAGAGGAGTCTGTTCAGTGACAGGTTGCTTCTCCCAAAGACAAGAACCAACAGACTTAAAAACTCCTTTGTCCCACACGCCATCAGACTGTTGAACTCCTCTCTGGAGGGGAGAGGGAGGGGAAACAGGAGGACAAAGGTGGGGGGAACAACTAAGCTGTAGTGCCTCTTCACTTCACTGTGCAATACTTTTTGTGCAATACTTATTGTTAACAGTCAACGGTGCAATAGACTTCAATACTTGAAATGTGCAATTCACTTGTATTCTTATTCCTATTTATTCTATTTATCCCCTTCGTATATTTTATTTATATATGTCTCTGTATTTATATATGTGTATATATATAATATTCTAGTCACGCTCTGTAACTTCTGTCGGTGCTGTGCTTTTGGAAACCGAATTTCCCAGAGGAACCCACCCGAGGGATTAATAAAGTTTTATCTTATCTTATCTTATCTTAATTGCTGATACTGGACACTCTGCGGTCCTGGTCTTATTGGATTTATCCTCGACCTTTGACATGGTAGATCATAACACCTCACTAATGAGGCTTGAGCATACAGTAGGCACTAGAGGTGTTGCCCCTGATTGGTTTAAATCATACCTCTCCAACAGGTCCTTCTCGGTCCACCTGGGCACTTGGTCTTCCTCTGCTGCACCTGTCTGCTATTGCGTGCCTCAAGGATTGTACTGGGCCTATACTTTTTTCACTGTATATGCTCCCTTTAGGTGCAATCTTTGAGAACGGCACGACTTCTGACCGGAACTGGGAGGTTTGCTTCTATCTTATATCTAATTTATACTGCTGCTTACTTTTAAAATGATCAAAAACAGAGCACCAAGTTACCTTATCAAACTACTTAGATTGTACATCCCTGTTAGAGCACTAAGATCATCTACTCAGTTACTCTTGGTGCAGCCAAGATCTCGGCTGATGTCTAGAGGTGACCGTGCATTTGCCTTGGCTGCACCTGACTTGTGGAATAACCTTCCTATTGCTATCCGCGCATCTGATTCTATCCAGTCATTTAAATTGCGGTTAAAAACCTATTTATTTAACCTTTCCTGATAGTTAATGCCAGTATCTGATTTTTAGTCTCATTTTATTTCTCCTTTTATACATTTTTTATGGCTTTATGCTTTAACCTTGTTTTTATTTGATATGCATGTCTTTGGCAGCATGGTGGCACAGTGGTTAGCACTGTTGCCGCACAGCAAGAAGGTCCTGAGTTCAATTCCACCATCAGGCCGGGCTCTTTCTGTGTGGAGTTTGCATGTTCTCCCCGTGTTTGCGTGGGTTCTCTCCGGGTACTCCGGCTTCCTCCCACTGTCCAAAGACATGCAGCTTGTGGGGATAGGTTAATTGGATAATCCAAATTGTCACTAGGTGTGAATGTGTGAATGAAAGTGAGTGCGAGTGGTTGTCTGTCCCTGTGTGTTGGCCCTGCGACAGACTGGAGACCTGTCCAGGGTGTACCCCACCTCTCTGACAGCTGGGATAGGCTCCAGCACCCCCCTCGACCCTGAAAAAAGGATAAGCGGAAGTGAATGGATGGATGCATGTCTTTGCTATTCCTGTGTATTAGTGTCATCAACCTGTTAGCATAATTGGTACTTTGTTATGGTCTTATAATATTTATGTTTTAATATTCTGTTTTATTGTTCAACACTTTGGTATAAAAAGGAACTCCTTCTAGTGAGGTAACACGATTACAAACCAAAATAATCACTCCAAAATAAAAAATGCTGTTGCCTGATTATAGCAAGAAGCTACAACGCATATTCAACAAACCTAATTACTACTGAGTTAAATGTCTCAACTCTACTGTACAAAATAATAAATAACATTCCAGGAATCTGTAGTGGGAAGGTTTCTGGGAAAGGAAGAAGGTAAGGCAATTTCTGCAAAAGCATGACAAACCTCAATCAGTAACATCGTAGACAATTCAGCCAATCCAGCAGAAACTTAAGCATCACTCCTACCTGTGACAGCTGTGAAAGTCAGATGAGCAGAAACCTGGATGTATATGGCAGCAGGTGAGCAAGTGAGGGATGCTCAGATAGCAGCTGTTACTTATAGTATGATTGCATAATACAATTAGCCACCAAAGAGCCAAGTAGAAATGTGACATTGAACAAAATATTTATTCTGCCACACCTGCAAGGGTCTTGAGAACAGACCATCTTTCCCTCTGGCCTTCCTTGACCAACCTTCCAACCTTCTTCTCTAAGTGGGCCTTTTTCTAAACACTTTCTTCATCTCATACTCAAGTGTGTGAATCTGGGCTATTTTCCTTTTCATATATGCCACTGTGTCAGTGCCATATGTTTTATGGACAGCAGTCACACAGTGTCAAATAAATATATTATCTAAAGAAGGAACAGGCCATGTGTTACCCTCCCTAAAAGGAAAGGAAAGGGAGAAAGTAAAAAAAAGGTGTCCAGGTTGAAAAAAGGAGACAGGGTGGTAGACAGACAAGCCATTGTTGTTTTCCTTTTAAAGAAGGAAAACAACAAAATCCAGGTGTTGGTCAGTAAATGTAGGTCCAATAAAAGGTTTAGTCCCAAAAACACACTTCTCTCCACAGACCAGAGTGCGTAACTTCACTCCAGCTAATGGAGCCATCTGTACTACTTGTTTGGTGGATTTTTTCAGCATTGCATACCTTAAATGTCTTTTGAATTTAAATGACTTGTTCAGGAAAAGTGCTCAACCAAATGGCTGATTTGTCACTTTGTGCTAATACTAACATTAACCTCAATTTTATTAAAGTTGATTATTTGACAGAAAATCAAACTACTGGACCCATTTAATTTTGTAACTTTCTGAGTGAATATTAATAAATGTGGTAAAAATCTATAGTAACATGTGGAAATCACAAATATCACAACTAATTACCTTGCAACTAAATTATACTAGCTGGTAAATTTATATTATTAAGTTGTCAGAATTATAATTTCATGTTTTACAAGTGCTGCACTTTTTTCACAGTTGCAGATTAAAAAATATATATTTTGTTGTTTTAATTTAAAACTTTCCTTTGATGGAATGAAACCCAGCAATGTTTACTGGCATGCTACTTGAAATAATCTGTATCCAATGCCCTGGATAGTTTTTGTTATTAAGTCGAGGCTCACTAGAGCTGGCGAGAACAGCAAACTCCTGGCACATCGTTTTCAGACCCCCTGCATTTTTTTGCTACTCAGGTTAAAGATTATATATAAGTCACTTAGATAACTTAAAAATATTGTTGCTTTACAGTGTTTTATTTGTTCCTGAATCAATAAATTTGGCTGAGATTACAAGTATACCTTTAATGCAGCTTAATAAACGTCAAACCAAAAACTGATTAAACAGAAGTGTGAGATGATCGAGAATTTACGCCAGTGTCCTGTTATATGTTACATAGCAAGGAGCAGACGTCTGAGTGGTGACGCAAATCTGAAGGCTAGATCATCCAATTTCACAGCTGCTCACTTCTGGCCTACCTGACCCTTGAAGGACCCGGCCCACATAGACCGCGAAGTTCCCGAAGTGCTGATTGGAATATGTGAACATAGGGAGACAGAGTTGTGTTTTTTAAGTTATTACTAGTAAAAAAAATGTATTGATGTACAATAGTTTTTATACTACAGTGAAGTGTATGTAGTTAAATCTTTGTAGATATAAATCAAATATTCAAGGATCAGTGTTACCTGCCTTCTTCACATATTTAAGTTTGTATTACCACAGTCAGAGATGCTGTTGTTGTTCATTTGATTATGTTTAACATGGTATGCTATCCAACAGCAGTCACAGTTTATTAATATTTTAATATAATATTTATTGTTCTATTTTGATGGAATAGAATAAATCTTGTAAAAAGAATGATTTTCTACTTCACAATTTGTCTTCATTGAGTTGTCAGTAATGTGATAATAACGTAGACTGAAAGTAATCTTAATGACAAATGAATTTTCAGACTTTCAGAGGGCAAAAGGAGACTGACAGGTGACTCTCAGTGATGTCAGCTGACAGCAGAACCATTCAGTGAACTAACATGAGGATCAGAGTGTTTGCTGAGGAAATACACTGGTCCCTTAATAGTTTCTACGTGAATGTGGTGTGAATAAGGCGCGGCAGGTCCAGGGATCAGTGTTTTGAGCCATCTTTATTGATTTGCATCACACCACAACACCCCCCAACCCCTGAGTCCCCATGTTTTTAACTAGGCGGGCGTGATTAAGGATGCCGTGCAGTTGCGTCCGCCCTCCCTGCACGGCACCACAGACCACGCCCCACCACACACCCCCATCGCCCGATTGAGGCCGAGGAGCCATCTGGCCGAACCTACTCCCCCACCGCGAGTGGGAATCAGCCCTGATAGCTGGCGCCCCCTGGCCCCGGCCAAGCAACGGGGAGGTGCGATTTCAGGTGGCCGCCCGCGAATCCAGCGGCGCAGGCGAAGCTGGGTCGGAGGTCGGCCGCGTGGCAGGCACAGTCGTGAGCCCCAGCTCGCAGACGTGCGGCGTGTACTGGCCTCTGGTGGTGGTGAGGCCGGTCTGGCGAGCACAACGATCTCAAGCGTGGCGCACGCCTCGCTCGTCAGCTCCAGTCGAGCAGGCTCCCCTGGCACGGGGACCTCCGACTCCTCGCACGGCTCCTCGGTCACCACCGCCGCCGCTCCCGGCTCGAGCAGTACCTTGCGCGGCTCCACGGTCACCACCGCCGCCGCCCCCGGCTCGAGCAGCCCCTCGCGCGGCTCCTCTTCCTCCAGCCAGTGTAGACCCTCGCGCGCCTCGTCCGCCACCTCTGGTTGGAGCGGCTCCTCCACCGCTCCCGGCAGGAGGAGCCCTTCACCCGGCTCTGGCAGCAAAGGCAGGGAGGTGTCCTTTCCAGCTAAATAGAAGAGGAATATAAAGATAATGAAGGTCACAGTTTGAATCAGTCATATTTCATTCAACACAGTGGTGTACTGACAGATCCAGGATCAGTCCAAATAATCAGCAGTTTGATCCACATATGGATTGAAGTGTATTTGTGAAAATGTTGGACTGTTCCTTTATCAGTGTGTAACAGTCTGTGTATGAGAGCCATGTAATCTCCATGTGTGCATGCTGACTGTGCTGCTCTGACCCCTCCTCCTTTCAGGGTGGAGCCTGCTGGAGTCCGATGGTTGAGACCAGGTCTGAGGAAGTGTAAGTGTGTTTTTAATGTGATTCATGCAAACAAAGCAGCACACATTCAACCACCTTCAAACTGTCACATCACTCATTCACATCTCTGATGTCAGGAGTCCTCATCAAAGTGTCAATCAATGAACAGATGATGGATCAATAACTGCAGCTGGATTGTGTTTGTTCTCTCCATCAGATTCCTGTCAACTCACAATCGACACAAACACAGTGAACACAAACCTCCAACTGTCTGACAACAACAGGAAGGTGACACATGTGGAGGAGGTTCAGTCATATCCTGATCATCCAGACAGATTTAATGTTCGTCCTCAGCTGCTGTGTAGAAATGGTCTGACTGGTCGCTGTTACTGGGAGGTCGAGTGGAGAGGAGACGTTTATATATCAGTGAGTTACAGAAGAATCAAAAGGAAAGGAGACAGTGATGACTGTGTGTTTGGACTCAACGATCTTTCCTGGAGTCTTTACTGTTCTGATGATGGTCCTCGTTCTGTCTGGCACAATAACAGACAAACATCCATCTCCTCCTCCTCCTCCTCCTCCTCTGTCTCTAACAGAGCAGCAGTGTATGTGGACTGTCCTGCTGGCACTCTGTCCTTCTACAGAGTCTCCTCTGACACTCTGATCCACCTTCACACCTTCAACACCACATTCACTGAAACGCTTTATCCTGGGTTTGGATTTTATCCTGGCTCCTCAGTGAGTCTCTTGCTGAGTTGAGTGTAAAGAGTGTCCTCCTGTTAGAGAAACACTCTGACTGTTGAACAGATAGTTCAGTCTGTACATGTCTGTCTCTTTCACTCACAAACACGTTTTCAGATTCATGGATTCAATCAGTTGATGTTTGAAACTCTTCTAAATGATTCCTTGTAAACTTCTTCCTCTTCAGTCCTTTAAAGATGGAAGCTCCCATTATTCCAGGATCCACATGTTGTTTTTCTGTCTTTTTCCACTCAAAGCTTAACAGTGAATATCAGTATGTTGTGTTTCTCTGAAGCTCAGTTCACAACGAGCTCCTCTGCATTTTCAACAAGTCTGAGCTCATTAAAATGAATCCAAATGTTTGATTTCTCTTTCCTAACTCTTTAAAGCCAGTCGGAGCGGGCACGCTCCGTTTTGCGTAACTATTTTTAAATCCCTGTAGAACCGGAACCATGTAAGCTAGCACAATAAAAAAAAAATTTTGCATGTGAAACCGGAAGAGCTGTACTCATATCTTATGCCATCAGCTTGTCCTAAGTCATGGTTTCCTTCCACATATGGCTTTGCAAAAACTGCATAAAAAGCACTTGCAGCAACAAAAACATCAAATTACAGAAACACGCTTTTCCGATCCGATCATCTGTTTATAACACTTCCTACATTGGAATAGACATCAGCACGAACTATCACATGTCCGCCATTACCTGCCCGAAACCTGAAGTGACGTAGTTGACGTAATGACATAGTGATGTATCACGTAGTGATGTAGTTTCTTTTTTTTTCTTTACCTTCGGGATCTTATAAGCCTATACTGGTGTTTTTAAAAGTCATGTTTGACTTAATGCTTTTCTGAATAGTTTCTAGGATGCTTAGAACTCAAATTCCACTGCTGGAAATAGTTTATTTTCATGCACTTGCTTTCTTTTTGCAAATTTGCATTATAATATTTATTTTCGTTTTCCCTGCAGTATATAAAAATTGGTGTATCTCAAAATCAAAACTATGAAGACACTCAAAATACATTTCCTGTTGTTGGAAACTTTTTTGTCCAACTTTTTTGTATGTACAGTTTTGAGGGATAAACCTCTGAAATTTCTCTAACTAGAAATATATGTAAAAAAAAAAAGAAGCAAAAATTATTTTCAAATTAATTGTAGTTTATTGCACTTTTTTGCAATTTATGTAGTGTGACACCATAGACAGACGGAGGGAACACAGAGAAGTGGGGGCAGGCAGGCAAAGAACAGAAACCTAACAAATGGCAAATCACAACAGAATACATACTCTGAATGAACAAGAGCATAAGGAAACACAAAAACACTGAGTCGGCAGGCTCAGGACCGTGACAATAGTAATGTTACCCACTTTTTCTAAAAGTACGTTTGCTTGTGTAAGCTAATTAGCGATTATTAGCTTACTAATGAACGGTAATTTAGTTGTTCAAACTGTGCCATTAGACATGTGACAATGATATTATTTAGACAGCATTTAGAAGAAATACATAGTTAAAAATTTTTAGGTTCATATTAACTCAGTGAGAAGATAACGAACATCAGAACTTTTAGCAATTGCTAGCATGTAGCTACTGGACAATACCATTAAACCTATGGGTAAATGCTGCTAACATGTCCTCACTCGACATCAGAGAAACTATAAAGAGCTATTTAGTTTAAAAATACCTTTTAAACAATGTTACCAGCAACTCTCTGAAGAAAATTCCATGTGCATCAGAGACCCCTCACGCCTGCGGACTGGTACTAATCAACACTGTGTGGAGTTAAGTCTTCACTGCGTGTGTAACAAACTTTACACTGACTTTTAACTCTGATGTTAGAGCTGGTTTACTCCTCATAGAGTTGTAAATACTCTATCTAGGTTAAAATAGGTTTACTCTGAAATATTGACACTGCATTTTTTACTGTGCACCTCTGGAATCTGGATGACCAACGCCTGACCACCAGGATGATCCATGTGTTTGGCTAATGTTTGTTTTCTTTAAGAGTGCATGTAAAGGATTCAGCACAGACAGACAAGTGACAACTGAACAGATGTGCAGTGATTACAGAATAGTTTAATATTGGGCTCATTATCTGACCACTATTGAGTTCATAGTGATAAAATGAGTGAGTGACAAACTTAAGGAAAGTCACTGATTACAATGTGGCATGAAATTGAGATGACGTATGATTTGGGGCAAGTTATGGCAACAGTAGTGGGTTTAATGATTTGAGAAAACCTGCAATGATACTTGTCTCTGTGATGCTGAATACTTACTTACTCTTATGAGCTACAATTGTTTGGAAATGTGAAGTTTGTTTTAACTTAAAGACTTTGTCTTCTAGGATACAGGCTCCAGGTGGAGCTGGGAGTTAGTTAAACAATCTTAACATTTAACTGCTGACTAATGTTTTTAAAAAGGGTTACAGGTGGAGTGGAGCTGCTCCAAGGGACAAACCCTGGAGAATTTTTCAGAGAGAATGTGCAACATCCTTGCGCATGTCTCATTGTGTGGAGTTGACACAGGGCGAGAGCTGTTAAGAGGAGTGTCAATTTTTAAATTGCAGGTACCATGAGAAGAAGTGACTGCGGGGAAATCGTCCACAAGATGGACGCTGAGGCCAGGAGAGAGGCTTCAGGAGGATCAGAGAGGAGCAGAGATCACCTTCAGCACGGCAGACATCCCACAGACAGCTGTGCCTTTGGGTTTCCAGAAGATCGTCAAGAGGAGACTTTGAACAGTGAAATCCAAACAGGAGTGAAAGAGATTAGATGCTGACATTGAGAAAGACAACCAGGGTGTGCAACGTGCTCTGCCCTAAATCGTCAGCAGTGTTGGAATGGGATGACTCTATCCTGTCTTTTATCAGGATGGAGTTCTGGCACATTTCTTATCTTCCAACCTTCCTGCAGCCACACACACACTAATCTCTCAAAGCTGAGTCTACACACACAACATCTACACATTTAAATCATGTCAATTATTCAACATATTGATTAAACTTCTGATTCAGAATGAAGATGATTTACTAACAGCACTTCATATCATTGTAAACACAACAGCCTAAATGTTAAAACCTTTTTATTTCTCTCAGAGCCAATAAGAGGTGAGGGGGGGACTTCTGTCTCTCTCTGTCCCACCTCTCTCAACAAGGGCTCATTAAATTCATCCCACTTTCATCATCCATTAAAAACATATTTATGCTGACTATGTGATGTAATGCAAGAACAGTAGAGGTGAATGGATGGATAATACAGTAATAAAATGTCATATAATAACTGCAGCTGTCAGCAGGCGCAGAGCAGCTGAACTAGAACAACAGTCGTACATTTATTTACAAACCCCACGTGTACAGGGCAGGATGTGCAACGGTCCAGGGGAAAAGGGACAAAGTCCAACACTCGCTCCGCTCACTCGCTCCTCGTATTTGTTTTCAGCACACTCACTCTCACTCCACTCCACGCCACCAGGGAAACAGATCGGGGTCACGGACGAGTCCGAGAACCTGAGCACAAGAGAACTGCGGTGAGCATAAACAGAGTAATCACAGGACAAACGGGGTTTATCGGGGATGTACTGACGAGAGTAAGTCCACCACCCAGCAAAGAAGCCTTCTGAGCCTCAGCTTAAACAGCCCAGGAGTCCAGGTCATCAGGTAGATTCACGGCAGGTGCGTGGGCCAAGGGCGGAGCCCAGCTGAGCTCCGCCCAGGCAGACAGGTGAGAGAC
This sequence comes from Oreochromis aureus, assembly GCF_013358895.1. NCBI lineage: Eukaryota > Metazoa > Chordata > Actinopteri > Cichliformes > Cichlidae > Oreochromis > Oreochromis aureus. The sequence continues at coordinate 132,794,664 of NC_052944.1, read as the reverse complement.
AGGAGAGAGAGACATATAACCATAATGTGCTAATAGCAAATTCTTTTGTCAGGTTTAAAGTGAGATCCTGCTTTAAGGGCAGCTTCATCTGCTGGTAATGACAGATGTTTCTAGTATATCAGGCTTGGCCAACATTACAGGGACTTACTTGCAGAGACCCACGAGCTCCAAACTTGGTGCTTTATGATTGGTGCAGATGCTCTAAGCTACTATTAACCAATAAGAACCACGGGGTCAGGGGTCACTACAAGAACTTATCAGCCACCAACTTGTATATATAACTTTACTCACACTTGTAAAACTCTGTAAGTAGAATTCAATGGGGCAGAGTGACCTGAGCACAGGCCCACTCTGTGACACTCAGAGCTTTGTGGATATCATCTGCAGGTGCACGTACTGGGAGTACTGGACACAGTGCATGTACAGCCAGCTTGCAGCCACTTTGCCACCACTTTAGGACAATGTTTACAGTAGACTGAGCCACACTGACTGTGAGCAGTCATTGTGCTGCTGCATGGCTGATGGCACTGTCCCTGCAGCTGTCAGGGACAACAAGAACCACTCAGCTACCTCAGCCAAGCCAAGACTGTGCTGATGTTGTGACCTGAGACCAAGACACTAACCCAGGATGGTGCTATGATGGTGTGAGAGTGGGTGGATGAGCCCATCCACCTTAAATATGGATCATATAAATATCTGTAATGCAACACATGTTTTATGCAACATGAACATATTTCCAGCTGTTTCATGTTGTGTTTCCAAGATTTCAGTTTCCTGTAACTTTCATTTGTATTTCCTTCAGTCTGTTAATCTTGGAGCTGTGTGCAGCTTCTTATTACCAGGTGAGAATATGTAACAGTCTGTAGATGTGATGACACTATGGAGCGGATCTCCTGTCTAGTGCTGCACAGAAAGCTGATGTCACTGCAGCTGCTAATATGTGCTGCAGCCAAGCCTACATGAGAGGGCTGTGCTGTGGAACAGGGTGGTGCAGGTGGTGTTATCTACATGTGAACATTAGCTGAGACGTGTTTGGCTCTGTGGGCCTTTCAGTTTCATCTAAAACCTCCTGAAAGTCTGAATAATCGTCTCCTTCGCTGAGATCAGACAAAAGCACTAACTAACAATAACGACTAGTAAGTGCCTCAGTTAGCAGAAATTACAGTCAGAGATAAGTATTTATGAAACCTCAGAGAAATCAAACTTCATAACATTTATAGAAGCAGAATTATCCTGTATGTTAATCATCTGAAACATTATTATGATCTAAATACTTCATTAATCATTTTCTAAGTAATAAACCTATAATTTACAACCATAACAGCTCCTAAATAACTGCTCTGTCTGTGATGTCATACTTTAGACATATAAACTGCTGTCACTGATGATGTTCTGAACTTATTGATCCAGATCTTTTAAATCTGTCTTAATGTAACCGGCGTGTTCCTACGTTGTGTCTGACAATGAAAGGTCAAATAAACAAAGAGCTCCAAGTCATTAACTTGCTCGCTCCAGCTCCTACAACCAAATGCAAACAGTAGGGACGAGGGTTAGCTCCACCCACCACAACTTCCATGCTAGCAAGAATGATCTATTCATGCTAGCATAGCCTGTGCCTGTAACACATCTGTGGCACACACGTACTACACATTTACAGCATCTAGCAAAGACACAATGATGACAATGATTGAACTAAAAACACAATCAGAAACATCAGGGTGGCTAAATATACATTATATGTGTGTTGTACAGTGTTGGGAAAGAAATGACACCGACCTCTCCCACAGGGGAATTGTAGAAAAGGGGAGGGGCCAAAGGGGTACCCCAAAATTTACAGGGTTGCACCAAAGAAGAAGAAGAAGAATGAGGAGGGGCTCCAACTGCTAATAAACATAAGTGCAGACTTGGAGGTCCTGAAAGTATAAAAGGACCAGTTTGGGTCTGGTTCCATTAATAAACTACATACTAATGCTCACTATTGTGTAGTTATTATAAAGTGCGACTAAATCCTCCCTCTGGATGGGAAGAGTCCATGTGTCAGTATTCAGACACCTGGCTTGGGTTTCTGCAGCTAATGTGTCACCTGTGAGGACTCTGAGACAAACCCACAGCATGCAGGTCATTTCTACATCTGCTGGTGTGTCCTCAGTTTCCCAGCATGCCTTGGCTGTGCTCATGGAAGTGAATGAGGGGGAAAGATCTGTCCTGCTGCCCTGTCAGTACTCGGATTTCATACCTGGTGATCTCAGAGGACAAAAGCAGCGTTACAGCGGCGACATCGATGAGAGCTGATGCTCTCAACACTTCAGACCTCCGCCTGTCTCTGAGAAAACCAACAATGGCTGTCAGCAGCAACTACACCTGCTCCACCAGTGCTGGGAGAGAAGAGCTGAGACTGACAGCTCTTTGTACAGGTCAGTACTGCAGAGGTCAGAGGTCAGTTTGCTGACAAACCATTTAAAAACATTTTGAGCTAAAATCCATGGAAGTCACAGAGGAAAGAAGAGACACTGCAGAGAGGATCCAGAATATTTGATGTTTTCTGATGACAGTTAAAGTTTCCAGCTATCAAAAAGTGTAACAGCGCAGCCTTCATGTCCTTTCAGTTCTCCATCATTAATGATGACTGTCCGTTATAAATCATGTTGGCTAGTTTTCTAACTCAGTCCATGTCTCCAAAGCAAACTTCTGTCCACACTTTCTGTGCTGAGTCTTCAGGGATTCTTTTCACTTGGTGCTGAACTAACTTTAATGAATTGGGGCTCCAAAGAAACCCCAGCCCTCCCTAAACAAGGCTAACAAGCAATGCAACAACTCTGTGGGCTCTCTGTAGTGTAGCTATTAATCACAATCAGCTTTACTGACCACAGATATGCACACATGACACCTTCATGACAGACACTTACTATATGCACAGCATATGCATGAGGACTGACTATAAATATCTACAGAGCCACTTCCTCTATCTGCTGGTGGTACATACCTGTCCTTCCATCATGGCTGCTCTCCTTGCTCCTCCTCTTTCTCTGCTTTCTGCTGTCTGAGGTTTTCACTAAGTACACGGTCAGTTGTGGCTGATGTCTGTGGTCTGGTCCTGAACAGTGGTTCTGCTGACACTCACTGGTCCTCTGACTCGTTCCTTCCTCGTGTCAGTGCTTTCAGTCTTCTCCTTTGGCGAGCTCATTATCCCAGCTGGGTATCTGATCAGGGCGGCAGGCGCAGGTGTTGATTGGCCACAGTCAGATCCACCTACAAGCATCTTTGAGGGAAACATCCTGGTGGCAAAAGAAGCTGAAAGTCACTGTAGAGTGTAGCTAGCATACAGCTAAAGCTAAGTCCTTTCAAAGAGTTCTGTTCAATTCTAGTTATCAGTCACGTCTGAGCAACAACAGGAAGTGCTGTGGACTTTTGGAGGAAACAGAAAGTTCATGTTGATGTCACAGCTCATTGCTCGCCCAGATCTTTGCACATCTGTAGAACTTTGCTGCAGAATGCAAAGCACACATGGCTACAGGGAGAGTTTTAGCTCAGACTTTGTTGGTTGGGAGCTGAACATGAGAAATCCTCAACACCAAGACTGATCACAGACACACAAAGCCCCGGGTCCACTCCACAAACTGTACGTGTCTCATTACAACACAACGTGACCAAACAACTATGTTAATAAGGTGAAAGCTGGTCTGAAGTCATTAGTGACCATCACCTCCTCTGTCTCCACCCACCTGCAGGCCTTCACCTCCTCATTCATCCACAGTCTGCCTCCCTCTGCTCCATCAGCTGACGTCCTCTGTACAACTACCTGCTGTGTGCACATCTTTGATTTCTTCTTCTTTGTATCCTGCAAAGCTCAAACTTCACTATAATACAAAGACATTTCAGAAACGCTGCACTGAGTGAAAGATAACAGCAGTGACCTAAATGAGTCTCCAGCGTATTCAAATAGATTTTGTGTGAAGCATTAAAATCAAACTTTTGTTTCTCCTCCTTTCAGTTTTGTGCTCGTGCTGTTAGTCTGAGAAGCTCCTTGTTTGAAGTCAGCTCAGGATCATAAAGACTTCAAATCTATTTGATGCCTGAGTAACTTCCATACGCAGAAACATCTGGATCAAATCCACACTGAATGTTTCAGTGACACATTTAAAAGAAGTCTGTTGTTCACAGTCGTGCTTGTACAGAGTGCTGACAGCTGACAGGACCTAACAGAAATAATGTGTCTGTGCTGAATGAGACACTAACATAACACATGATGATGAGTCTGTGATGGGAACACTGGTTCTTTCAGTCACTGGTGTCCTCACTCCAGTCCATGTCAGCTGGAACTAATGATTTGGATCTTAATTGTGTGAATGTTGTTGGATCTGTTTACATATTTTATTAAAAACAGTTTTATCTAACGTGATCATTTCATATTTTAATAAGTGTTCACTGTTATTATGGGCTGTAACAGGCTGACTGTTACAGAGGATTTCATCCTTTGTCCATCAGGACAGTCAGACAGAAATCTGCTTCCTGTTCCCAGTGTGAGCGTTTGTCAGCCTCACTGATAGAGGACGGCTCTCTCACAGTGTGCAGACATGTTTAATGAGTTACTGCTAACAGTCACAGTTCATCGCAGCAGCTGTTTAATATGGACGTGAAAGAATAAGACATCCAAAATGTCCTCTGATCTGGACCCACAGCACTGATCACAGAGTCTGTTACACAGACTGACCGTTCTGTGGTCAAACATGAAGGCATCAACGTGACCTCTGACCTTTAGCTACAGTGTTTCAGTCTATTTGAACTTTTTACATTGAGCCTCATGATCACTGTGATAACATGTGATCATTCAGCCCCACGAGTTCATGGATATACTGGAGGAAATGCATCTTTATTAGAAGGACCAGACCTCAGACCTCACACACAGGATGATGGGGCCGAGGAGCAGCTCTTTACTCACATCTAGTGCTTTTATGTCCTTTTGCTGCTTAATAAAGTTCAGCTTTCTTCTCCTGCAGATGCTTTGACAAGTCGTTTGCTGTCCCCATGACTCAGGACCAACAACGTCGGTGCAGCACTGACCTGCAGCGTCTGTCTGAAGGCCTGAAACTCCTCCCACGCTGATCACAGGTGAGCATGGTGACCTTCAGTCAGGGACACCTGTGATTGTTTCTGTCCAGCTCAGCTGTTGGACAGTAAAGAACTCCAGCCAACCTCCAGCAGGGAGAAAGAAAAGTGTCTGTATTATGATTGGTTTTCTCTGAGAGTGATCACAGATCCCTGCAGGGTGACTGAACACTCGCACACACTTCCAGCTGTGGAGGCGCAGTGATGGCGCCCTGCAAACATGAATGAACCCTGTGCACTTTGTTTACATGCTGCTTTATGCTCTTTGCTGTAACTGAACTTCATGTCTCCTGAGCACGACCCCGGCGCTCTCCTCCTGTTACAGGATGTGATGTGTCAGATGGGAGCGTGCCCGTGGGGATCTGTGATGTTCAAGGTCAGGACGTGTTTCAGCCTCTGCTGGCGTTGATGTCACAGAAGAGTTAAATCCTTCCTGTTTCATCGTCCTCGTCTTCTGACAGCGAGCAGAGACGTGTCTGTGATGGCGTTTGGTCGTGTCGACGTCTTGTTACGACGCGAGCGTTTCATTTGATGAACAGTCCTGATGGACTGTGATTGGTGAAACTGGAGACTTGCTCCTCCCACCTCATCCATCATCTTCCTGTGTGTTGTCCCAGTGTGTGTTTGCTTTGATGTGGATGTCAAAGAGTCCTTCACTGATGCAGACGCCTCCTGTCTGTGTGGCTGCTGCTGCTCTGTCTCTAGTTTCTCTGCTTCAGCTTTGTTTTCTCAGTCTGGAGGAAATGGCTGTAATGCCCCCCTCATGCCTACTTTAGGCCCCTCCCACAGGGTAGACAGCCAGACTGTGACGTCATCATGTGAAACACCCTATTGAGTTAAATCTTTCTGTACTTCCTGTTCAGTGACCTCATCATTTAGCACAGCCTCATTAAATCTGCAGTATTTAGATAGTTTACTGGGTCCTGTCCTCACCATCAAACATACTGGTTTGTGTCCTCACACAGTGATGGTTCTGTACTACAGTCACTGGTCCTATAGAGTTCTTTACATGAAGGTGATGTAAGTGGCCCAGAGATCTGAACCCAGTTCTGCTGGGTCCACGGTCGGTCTGAGAGCACAGCTGAAGTTAAATATACAGGATATAAAGTTTAAGACGTGTTTGTTTCAGCTGCTGTGGGAACATCTTGTTCCCTCGTCGGCCTCTGGGACGCGCTATCTTCTCACATGTTCTTCACATCCAGCTGTTGGCTCGGTGTCTCGGTGCAGCAGATATCTGATCGTGCTCTCGTCTTTGTCGCTGACGCCTTGGTTCTGCTCGCGCCCTCTCGGGTTTCTGTCCTCAGCTTCTCTAGTTTCTGGATTCTGTGTGTGGAGTGTCGTCCTCTTCCTGTAGAGCGTAGCGTCACACTGATTTTACACACACGTTGATGGTCAGTGGGCCGGACGAGTGAAGCTCCTCTTTGTGTCAGTGCAAAGATGTTTAAGTCACTGTTGATCCCTGAGACATGTTAATATAAAGGAGCAGCTTCAGCAGCACGTCTCAGTGTTTCCACAGGACAGGACGGCCTCTCCCAGTCACCACGGGGGGAGAGGTGGGCTTCCCCTGGACAGCTCTTCAGTCTGTCGCAGGGCGCTGTAAGACTTATTTCATATATTTAAAGTTATATTTAAAGGTCACACACACTCAGTATCTGCAGCTGAAGGCAGCGTATCAGGGCTGCAGCTGGACTGTGGTTGGCTCCAGAGAAGAAGAGACAAACACATCTTCTCTTCCTCCTGAATAAATCTCAGACGCAGCAGGAAGCAGCTGCTCGACCTTCTGCACAGTTACACGACTGCTCAGGGTCACGATGTCAGCAGAGAGCAGGAAGCAGGTGTGTGCTGGACTCCTCACATATCACACGTGAGAACTAAGGAAGTGGAACCGGCTGTTCAAACCCCCACAAGGCTGCCCGCTGGGATTGAAACGATGGGAAGAAGGTGTGAGTATCTCAAAATGGGCTCACTGAGTGCAGCACGGATAAGATCTTAGAAAGGCTTATGGCTGCCGTCAATACTCAGAATAAGATCTCTGAGTGCAGACAGGATTACATCTCGGAAGGGCTCGCTCGGCATAACATCTCTGAGCGTAAATTGGATGACATCTCGGGGAGGCACACTGTCGTGAGTTCTCAGAATCGGCTATTTGGGCACAAGAATGACAACATCACAGAGCGCAAGTATGGTGAAGCTCGCGGCTCTCCAACGGGAGATTGAGAGACCAGTGTTGGACTGTAGAACTGTTTGGAAATTCATATGAGCTGTTCGCACTAAAGTAAAAAGCACCATCACTCATGCGGAGACCCCCTTCGGCGCCAGCGGCGGTTGCAAGGCTGGAGCTGAACAACAACACCCTGATAACGACTGTGTTTAGACTGTTCTTCCCATTCTATGCAAGGCCACCTGGGTTGGCTGGAAGACTGTTTACTTTGCCTGGCAGGGCGAAGGACACTGTCTCAGCTGAACTCTGGACACATACACACACACACACACGCACACACACAGACACACACACACACACATGCAGATATACACTCACCCCCCCCCCCCAAACGCCTTTGACGCTTATTCCCTTCCGATGCTGACGGTGGATCATGGAGACCAGCGCATAGACTGCAGGCCCGGATGTACTGTCTACATTGGATGTCTCTCACCCTTTACCCATCCCTGTTGCTTGTCATGTGTTTCTATGGTGTATTAAGAGTTTTTTCATGTGCTATGTGCAGAGGTGTTTTTTTCTGTTCTCAAACTGATCTCCCTGTTGGAACTCAGTCTGGGGGGAGTTATTTGTTTCTTTCCTCATGTTGTGCTTTTTCCATGTTACACCCGTCTGACCTGTCTTCCCCATGTGATGTTTGTGTAATGTATGCATGGTCGGAAGGGTAAGACGACGCTGGCACGGCTGGCAGCCTTAACCCAATTTCCCCAGGATGAATAAAGTACGATCAATAAATCAATCAATATGAACATGATGTGTAACTTGATTTATTCTTGTACCTCCATTAATTTTCATTAACTCCTGCTTTGTCCGAGATTATTATGAGCCGCAATAAATCCTGGGATATGGTGGGCCACGAAGGATACACCCGACGCATCCTTCAAATCTGGGGAAAAATAGGACACATTTGGAGGACTCTTCAAATTTGGACAACCTCTGTTGCGTCGCTGTGATGTAATTGCCTACAAATGTGGCCATTAAATCCCTGAATTTGGAGACAGCCTTAGACTCAGTCTAAACAGTCAAACAGCATATTTTTAAAATCAGCACATGAAGGTGGTCCTCTTTCTCTCTTAATGTGGAGTCACGCCTCCTTCCAGGAAGCTCTCCAGGTGTGGAGTGGAGCTTGTTGTTGGTGTGTGAAGAACTGTAAGTTTGCTTTGTTTCCTCCTTTAACAGTTTGTCTTTAGGAACTTTACTGTTTGTTCAGCTCATGTTTGATTTCTTCACACAACAAACTGAGTGTGTTTTTATTTCCGCAAACAAAACGGTCGTCTCACACAGCAATGTGCTGCTGTTTCCTGTTGGTCCTCTCAAAACAAAATGACAGTAATGTTAGTTGGCATGTGCTTGATTGCAGTCACGTTATTGAGGTGATATTTCCTTGATGGATCATTGAATCCACTTGATGAAAGGATCTCACTCAGATCCATGTTGGCCCCAGTGTTTAGTTTCATTGACACACTCCCTCAGACTCTTCACACACACTGATTTGCTGACAAAAACAGACTCCTGTGTGCTTTCCTGGCTTCTTTCACACACTGAGGGAGATCTACAAACCTTGTGCTCAGTCCTCTTTGTTTTTGGAGCCAAACTCTGACAGAGTTAGGAACAAAACTTTCTTCAGCATGTGACCTTTCCTCTTAGACTCAGTCTGAGCAGTCAGACTACATATTTCTACACCACAATATGAAGGTGTGGCTCGCACGCACACACACACACACAGGCGCAGGAAATAGCAGCAGTATTAAAAACTGCTTCACTGTGTGAAAAATATATGAGCTGAATGTTTCTTTCAGGAGACTAAGGAGCTTGGAAAGAAAAGCGTCTGGACTTTTTGAGTTGCTTGAAGACGTTTCACCTCTCATCCGAGAAGCTTCTTTAGTTCTAATCATCAGGGGGTCCTTTGTCCCCCTTTGGGGGGAAACTCCCGCTAGGTTTAAGGGGCAGGGTTGAATTCTCTCGCACCTGCTCTATTCCCATATTGTTGCAGTATATTGATAACTGACCTTGTATTGTGGATGAATAATCTCAGTTGGTCTCCTGACTGAAGTTTGGCCCGTTTACAGCATCCTGCTAAGCGATTGCATTTGTCCCCGACCACCAGAATCCCTCACGTTTACTTTTATTGAGTGGAAAAAAAGTTGGCGTTCATCCTTTAGCTTCACTGTGCTAATGTTATGGTAACATAGCTGTGTCGCTAGCAATCACGTAGCACAACATTATATACCAGGTAGTCCTACTTCAGTAACCCTGCAAACGTCACTGCTGTTTAGTTTTCTGTCTTCATTTATGTTGGAAGTGATAGCAGAGCTGTACGTTTGAATTAGTTTCAAAAATCTCTCAGTCAGAACATGGTATGAAATGTTTAGGTGGAAACTAGCGAGCTAACTTCCTGCTAACTTCTAACTCCGTTAAATTTAATAAATTCTGTTTTCATGGATGCCTGGATGTTAAACTTAATTGTTACACCTGGTAAAGCAGCAACACTGATCATTTTATTGAAGATGAAAGAATTTAGACAGTTTTTAACTCTCAGTGTTCGTTTGACTTTGGGACCTGAAGCGGACGGAGTTTTGGACCCAGATTACTTCGCGAAGCTCCTCACTACGACAGCCGTAATTCTCTGACAATCCATCAAAACATTTTTTAACAGATTTCTGCACGCCAAAATCGGTTCAAGGTCAGTAAGCACAACTAGAATTCATACATAAGGCACATTTGATTTTTGAGAAAATTAAAGGATTTTAAGTGTGCCTTATAGTGTGGAAAATACGTTATACAGAAGAAAAGAATATATCACGATATATATCGTTACTGAACGTGCTTCAAATTATATCGCGATATGGATTTTAGACCATATCGCCCAGCCCTAATATGTATGTATTACAGTTAAGACTCGTACTTTCAATGCAAAGACTCCACATTAGGCAGCGTCCACTTGTTTTGGGTGTTTGACTGTGACACAAGTCCACCTTGAGACGTTGCATCCTTTTTTTTTCGCATGAGACAAGTACAATAAAAACAAATCACATGTTTTTAAATTTTGGTGACACAAAAAGGCTAACAGTATGGAGAGCTTAAGTGTCTGTTGAACATCAAGTTAAGAACACTGACCACACTGTTTTGTTAAAATCATAACTTTTTAAAGGTCTACAACACATTTCCGTGGACAATTACTTGTGCTTTTGTTTTCCTGTTTCCTCCCATTATATAGAAATCAATCACTTACACAGTACACTTTGAAGAGATGTGGAGGAGCAAAGATGACCTCCACAACAACACACACCATTGTCTTTCAAAAAAGAAAATCTTTCACAGTGCAACTTTCTTTTAAATGAAGGACACAAATCCAAAATATGCCCTGCTCCACAAAACAAGCAAACCTTGGTCACAACTGAACCACTCCCTCACCTCAACGCTGGCTCAATCTTCCCTTCCATCTTGGCCACTGTAGCAGTAAAACTACTCCTCTTAGCCTTAAGGTAAAACTGAGACTTAACATTCCTCACCTCTTTTCTGATGGCTGTTGGAGGATCCTGTATGTCTCCAAACAATGGGTCACTTGCGATCTTCATTTGCCTTTCGACAAACTCAACAATATTGCTAAAAAACACTTTACGTTGAAACCTCTCCTGCAGATCGCACACAACATTCCTCCATTTATCCCTGAGCTTATAAGGCAACTTTTTTATAACTGCTCGGATATTAGCAGAGACGTCCAACTCATGCAAGGACTCTACATCTCTCATTGCATAACAACATTGCCTTAATAAAAACCCATATTCCTGCAACACCTTCACATCATCAGATTTTATAGGTGGCCATACTGACCCTTTGAATATAGGCAGCAATTTTCAACGAATTGCCAAAGTTTTCCTGGAGCAAAGATTTAGCTTTAGCATATTCATACTCAGCAGGCATATACCGACAGCTTCTGACCATTTCTCTTGGATGACCTCTGGTGTATTGCTCGAGAAAATATAAACAATCCTTAGCACTGTGAGCTTGACCCTCACTACCTTGCGCTGTAGGTGTAAGATGTTTTGATTGTGCTTGCAACTGCGTCCAGGTGGTGGTTTTCCAGTGTGTGCGTCTGATGGGCCAAAGCTGCCTCAGAGCTGTAACACCATCAATGGCTGCAGTATGGAACAGATGTGGGTGTGTCCTCATCTCCCAGAGGAGTCCAAATCGTCATCAAACAGCCCTACAGACACAAAAACATGTGAAAATATAAACAACCAGACTATCAGCAGTGATTTAAGTACTTTAAGACCTCTGTGAAAATCATTTACAGTATATATCACAGAATTTGCCTTTATAATCACGGAACATACAGAGAAAAGTACTAAACTGAATCAATTTCAGCTTTCGTTTTTCATGATGTATATTGTATTAATAATTATTTATTCTCAATGATCCCAACTAAACCACCGCAAGATTGGTTCAGATCTCTAGATTCATATATGTCCAAATTCCTTTGGAAAAATAAGCCCCCACGTATAAGCTTAAAAACATTACAAAAGACCAAGGATAAAGGAGGATTAGAACTACCTAACTTTCAGCACTACTTCTTAGCCAACAGGCTTCAGTTTATCTCAGGATGGCAACAACATACCCTCTTAGATGAACCTTGGCTAGATGTAGAACAAGCACTTTGCAATAATCTAGAGATTTCAAATCTACCATTTATTAGCTCAAACATCCAACGACATCAATGCTTCAAAAGCATCAACATCAGCTCTTCTCTGACAGCATGGTGGGAGTTTCTGAAGTTGACAGAGTCTTCATTAATCCCATGCAAACGTACACCTATCTGGAACAACCCTGACATATTACAAAACAATAATATGATAAACTTTCCAGATTGGAGTGGTAAAGGAATCAAATATTTAGAACATATACTAGAAGGAACAGAATTTATTCCATTTGACAGACTAGTTACACAATATGGGATCAACAAGAAAAGATTTTTAGAATATCAGCAAATTAAATCCATAGTAAAAAAGAGATTTAAACCAGGTCAAGATGAACTACAAACACCACCAAGTGTGGTTCAATTCCTGACTCTTAAAACCCCCAAATTACTGTCCAAAATATACAGGATGCTTTCTAAAATAGATGAATCAATATCACTTCCTATTGCAAAATGGGAAGCGGATTTATCAGTTAACTTAGACCAAAACTTCTGGTCTCAGATTTGCTCAAAAACCTTTCATCTAATTAGAAATCCCAGTCTTCAATTAATTCAATACAAAATACTACATAGAGTGCACTATACAGGTCACCGGATGTTCAAGATGGGCTTTACATCTACCAACAACTGCTCACACTGCCAAACCAATTCACCGGACAATTATATCCACGCTCTTTGGTTCTGTCCACCAGTTCAGAAGTTTTGGCGCGAGATATGTGAAGACTTATCAAAGTGTCTGAAATGTAACATTCCAACTTCGCCTTTAGTGTGCTTGTTGGGCAGCTTAGATAATGTCACTACGGAAAAGAATATAGCCCATATGGTTTTCACTGCACTATGCATAGCCAAGAAAACAGTCCTCATGAACTGGAAAAATAAAATAATCTTAATTTTAACCAATATAGAAATTATCTATTAGATTACATTAGTCTTGATACAGCCTCTGCCACCACATCAGATCAATTGCTCTGGGCTCCTTTGATCAGCTCCATCACCTAGTGGGGTGGGGGTCATAGTTTGGTCCCACCTTCACTGTTGTGATAGGTGTGGGGGTAGGGACAGGCTTAGGGCATCGGGGGTTCCCAGGAGCATCTTCCTTGGGGGCTCAACCCGGGGGTAGCGGTCATGGCCAATTAAGGGCTCTGTTGGCTCTTGGGTGACGGTTTCCTCGTGGCTGCGTGCAGCGGGGCTAGGGGAGGGTCTGTGCTGACGGACGTGGGTTACTGACCTGGTAGCCTGGCTGCCCCTGGGTGGGTCCGGGATGGGCGTGAGGTTCTGGGGCGTTCCGTCTCTGGGCTGGGGCCCTGGCCGGGCCTCAGGGGCCTGGGTCCTGGTTGGTGTCGCCGGGGTTGTGGGCGGGTGGGTGTATGGGGGCCCGGCCCTGGCGCAGGGTGCCGCCGGTGCATCGAGCCACCTGGGGGGCTCTTCAACTGGTGGGGGAGGTTGTCACATCTTGCAGGAGCTTTCCTCTCTTCGGGAACTCTCTCTGCAGGAGGGGGAGATACAGGAGAGGTGGAGGAAGCTCTCAGCCTGGGCTTCTATTGTCTTGTGTAGTCTGGAAGATGAGTGGATGATGGGGTGGGTGTAGTTTTCTCTGTGGTGGGGTCGGGTGGACTGTCCCGGGCTCTCTGGGGCTGCTGGGCGCTGCTGCACTGGGCCCCGGTCCGGATGGGCCTGGGTCCCCTTTCCTGGCGGGTTGCAGAGTATGGGGGTGCCTACTGGGGTCAGCGGGGAGCTGGCCCCAGGAGGGGTCACTGCCCTCCCTTCCTTCCCTCCCCATCTCCAGCTGCCTCCCTCTTCTCGCTCCACCACAGTCACCCACACATGCAGGGCCTTGGGGTAGGGGTGTGTCACCAGGGTGCAGGGAGGCATCCCCCTCTGTCCCCTTCTGGCTGCCTCTGCCTCAATTTTATCCCACAACTTAGACATTCACATTACTCACACTCTCATTACACATATATATAGGATCTTGGGGTGGGCACGCCACACAGAATCCAAATTACCATCAGGGTGTACACCTCACCCCTGGCGTCGCTGCCCACCTCTCAATTTGAAATACACGAGACATTGAGGGCTAGCAGGAGGGGCTATGCGCCTACCTGCTGCTCTGGCAGGTAGCTCCATGCCCTCCTGGGTTTTAAATGCACCTTAGAACACACATACATCAACACTACATATGAGCGGGTGGAGGGAGGTTTGAGTCTTCACACACCCCCGTCCTCTGCGGCCTGCTGGAGCGGGGGCTAGGAGGAGGAGTTGGCCGTCCGACTGGGGTCTGGAATGTGGGGCCTCGCTGCTGCTGCGGAGTCGGGCGGTCTGCTTCTCCCCACCGCAGGGAAAAGGGTAACACCACCTGGGTCTGGGTGCAGTTTCCCCCGAGGGGGGGGTACCCGGACCCGGTTCTTAGAGTACGCTTGGGGAGAGTGATTGTGTGTACAGCGTCTCTTTATGTCTGTCTCGCGTTGGTTGAGTGTGGAATAATTGCCTATGAGAGCATGAGGGTGGGAATGGATGTTTGTATCTGTGTGTGCCTGTATGTCTGTGTCTATATGTCAGGTTGGGTATCAGACGCCACCTCTTTGGGGACATCTCAGGCCCTCCAAGGTTTGGAGGCCTATCTCCCCACCACTTCCCCTGCCGGTGGTGGACGCCCTCAGACATCGGTGCGTTGGTGGTTCTCTGTGTCCGGGGTGTGCGCCCAGGTACACACCGCTCACTCCTTGGCGGCTGCTTATCGGGGCCTGGAGCCTGGGGCTCGCTCGGGCCACTGGAGGCGGGTGCCCTCGGCCTCTCGGCCCGGGGCTCGGTCACTCAGGCACAGCTGGCTGCCGGCGGAGCTCACGGGCACGCCACTGCACCCCCTGGCTTCTGCTCGCGGCTGCTGAGTGACCCCTCATCTGGGACTCTCCTCAGCTCTTTCTGGGATAATGACGCTGCTGCCCTCTGTTGGTCTTCCTTGGTCTCTTGTGTTCTGGGGGCCTCTGGATGTCTGGAGTTTTGATCTCCTCCATACCTGCTTCATGCCCTGGAGGACGGGGCAGTGGCCCCCACACCCTCTAGCAGATCATTACATGAAGGAACCTTTAAAAAAACAAGCGTTCATGCTCACAGGTGTACACACAGGTGATCACACACAACCACACCCTTTTTGGCTCTTACTTCAAAGCACACTGTGCGCTGTCGATCTTACATACTGCACCATAATGTTTAATATTTAGTATTTACTGTCATATTCCCATAGATCATTGTGATGTTGTTTATTACTCTCGTTTTTTCTTCTGCTTGCTTTCTCTTTCTTTCTCAACAGGTGATCCAGATGATCGATATATGTATTTTTTTGTCTTTGTCTGCTTATTCTGTTGGTTTTTTGCCCTTTTCCCCGTCCCTCTTCCCCGCTGTTTTTCTTTCCCTCTTTCTTTCTCCCTTTCTTTCCCCAGTTAAGTCTGTCCCGTATTCAGCAAGTGAAAATAAAATAAACAATAAAGGTGAATCAAATGGACCATTACGGCAAGGCTGGGATGGTCAATTTGGTAAAAGTAAATCCGTTGGGCATCTTTCTTCGCCTTTAGACAATAATTCTGATGGCAAAAGAACCAAACGGGACAGGTTAAAAAAAAAAAAAAAAAAAAAAAAAAAAAATTAATAATTAAATTTCATTATCTGTGTCTTTACCACACATTTGCCACACAGGTGTAGATACTGTAGGTTCAGTGAATGCTTACATTGCACTGATTAGAATATACTGGACATTCAAAGCTAAGATTCAGCGCACTGTGTTAGAGGCTGGGATTTGATGAATTCATCATATATACAACCTTTGATCATCATTTATGTCCAGTTGAGAATGAATCTGTGCACTCACATATTAAATGAACTGAAATCAGTAGTGTGATCTCCAGTCTTGATATAAGGAATGAGAGAACTGACAGCTGTTATTTTAATCAGCCTGTCTCAGTTGTTTTAACTCTAAGTACCATAGAGTAATGTGGTAACATCTGGACTGACGAGTTTACTGTCAGCATTTTAATCACTAGTTTAAAGGCTGTAGGTTGCAGCCAGTGGCGTGTCTAGAAATTTTTTGTTGGGGGGGCCAGGTAGGGGCACAGATTTGGAGAAGGGTGGCAGATGTAATTGGCAGATAATGTTAAAAAAAAATTCTACCAACCGTTAACCATAATTCAATAACCCCATAAACCTAATAACCAAATAGAATAGAATGGAATTCAACTTTATTGTCATTGCACATGCACAGGTACAGGGCAACGAAATGTAGTTTGCATCCATCCAGAAGTGCTTTAGTCGTGATATAGATATATTACAATATATATTAGCAATAATATAGATATGTAAGTCTATTATGGTATGTTATAATGTACACGGTATGAAGTATGTTATGAATATTCTATAACTATAAGTATGTACAGGCTATGAACAGGATATAAATATGAAATAAAAAACTATACAGAAAATGAGATATACAGCTATACAGAAATGTGAACTATGCAAGTTATGAACAGTTGTAGAATTAAAAATTATTGTATGTACAGAATGATTATTTACACAGAACTATACAGTAGTGGTAAAGTGCTAGTGGTTGTGGGTGTGTGTATGTTCAGTCCATGAGTTTGACGTGGGTCAGATGTCAGGAGGCAGAGTTCAGGAGTCTGACAGCTGTGGGGAAGAAGCTGTTCCGGTACCTGGTGGTCTTAGTCCGGAGGCTCCTGTAGCGCCTCCCAGAGGGCAGGAGGGTGAAGAGTCTATGTGATGGGTGACTGGGGTCTTTGATGATTTTCCCAGCCCTTTTCAGACACCGCTTCCTGTAGATGTCCTTTATGGCAGGAAGTGGTGCTCGGGCGATGCGCTGGGCAGTTTTCACGACCCTCTGCAACGCCTTCCGGTCCGAGGCAGAGCAGCTCCCGTACCAGACTGTTATACAGTTGGTCAGGATGCTCTCGATGGTGCAGCGGTAGAAGTTCACCAGGATGTCTGAGGACAGGTGGTTCTTCCTCAGAGTCCTCAAGAAGAAGAGGCGCTGGTGAGCCTTCTTGACCAGCTTGGAGCAGTTGGTCGTCCAGATGAGATCCTCGGAGATGTGGACACCCAGGAACTTGAAGCTGCTCACACGCTCCACAGCCGTCCCCTTAATGTAGATGGGTGGATGTGGGTCAGCATTCCTCCTGTAGTCCACGATGAGCTCCTTAGTCTTCTCAGTGTTAAGCAGCAGGTTGTTTCTGTCGCACCACTCAGCCAGGCGATCCACCTCCTCCCTGTAGGCAGCGTCATCGTTGTCACTGATGAGGCCAATCACCGTGGTGTCATCTGCAAACTTAATGATGGTGTTGGAACCATCAGCAGGTCTGCAGTCGTGGGTGAAGAGGGAGTAGAGGAAAGGGCTCATCACACAGCCTTGTGGTACACCGGTGTTCATTGTGATGGTAGATGAGCAGCGGTTATCCAGCCGGACATGTTGGGGGCGGTTGGTCAGGAAGTCCAGTAACCATTTGCAGATGAGGGAACTGATGCCCAGGTCTGTCAGTTTCCTGATGAGTTGTGAGGGGTGGATTGTCTTGAATGCTGAACTGAAGTCTATAAACAGCATTCTGGCGTAGGTGTTGTTGTTATCCAGATGTGAGAGGACAGAGTGCAGTGCGATGGAGACTGCATCCTCTGTGCTCCTGTTCTGGCGGTATGCGAATTGGTGGGGGTCCGGGGGGGGAAGACAGTGCTAGGACCAGCTGCTCTAAGCACTTACTGATGATGGGGGTGAGGGCTACTGGGCGGTAGTCATTGAGGCTAGATGGGTTGGAGTTTTTAGGGATCGGGACGATGGAGGTGGATTTGAAGCAGGCTGGTACCACAGCGTGGGCCAAGGACAGGTTGAATATGTCTGTCAGGACTCCTGCAAGATCCCCAGAACATGCTCTGAGAACAGGCCCGGGGATGCCATCAGGACCTGCAGCCTTGTGGACAAATGCGCTTTTAACTCTTATTAGAATGAGATTTTAAGCACTACGGTGCAAAGTTTTTAGATACTGCGTTGATGAAGTACAAGAGATACAATCAGTGCTTTGTCAGTGTTTATTCAGCATTCAAGGACAGCAATATTTGCATAGTATTTTTACTGACATATAGTGCACATATGTTTTGGGGAAAAACATTTTTGAATATTAAAATACGAACATTTTTAACATACAATTGGCAAATTAGCCAATGCAAAACATAATCTGCCAATTAAAAAAACAAGATAATCTTCTCACAAACTGGTGTTTGATTTTGAAACAGGAAAAAAGTGGGGAAACAAATGAAAAGACTAACATTCGAATAAAACCGAAAGCATACAATACTTTCTTTGCTGCCTTATGGTAAACTTTGGTAATATTGATGCATGAAGAACAACACTGGCTGATGATGAAATACAGTCAGCTGGCAGGTGACACTGCCAGTATTAACATGCAGGGCTGGACTGGGACAAAAAATTGGGCATTTTGACTAGAGACCGGCCCACCAGGTATTAAAGCCATAAAGCCTTTGAATGAAAACAAATGCTGTTGTGACAGTGATGTACACTGTCTTGTTGGTATATGTATGATTTCTATACATTTTACGTCAGATAAAAACTTTGTTTGCAAGATTCAGATAATTATTTAATAAAAGCTAGATATTTTAAATGAGAATACGTAGAGCAGGGCGATATGAGATTTTTTCATATCACGATATGTTTTTTTCATTTCAGGCGATAACGATATATATCACGATATAAGCCAAATAACTATATTTATAGGATTTAAATGTGCCGTTGCTCACAAGTAAAATGTGAAATAATTAGCAGCTTGTTTTGATTTAAATATTTATTTCCCATAATAAGTTCAACAGGGCAGATGTACTTAAGGAACATGAGACTTCAGTTTCAGATAAATAAAGGCAAATATTGTAAACTACACAAAAGGCAGCCACTAAAGCGTTTAAGTTTCAAAATGAAACAAACAAAACAGACCACTAAATTGTCAATTCCACTTAGAAACAAAATATTAATTATAAAAATAAATCTTAGTTTGTTTTACAGAAGAACAGACAAAATTGACTAACTTTTGTCAATATCAAATAAACTGAGAACTAAAAGGAAATTCTCAATCTCTCCTTGTTGTATAGCTTAGCTTTTCAAACAGTTTTAACAGTTACTTTAGTCTGACAAAAGCCGAATGACGAATTAGCGCTTTCAGTCAGAGATTGAGCATGCACCGCTTTATTGTATTTCCAGACTTGCTTTCGGCACAATTTACAGTGCGCACTACTCTGTTTTTTGTCAGACTTGAAATAGCCGAAATACCTTCACACTACGAACTTCTGTGGCCCTTCCGTTCGACAAGCTCTCCGGCATTGGAACCATCATCTGTTTTTTCTTCGGTAACCTTCGCTCACGCTCTCGGTTGATTTTTCTCTAGTCGGCAAACTCATTTCCTTCATTACCCGGGCTGCACGGCTGCAAAACAAATACACACATGCGCCTTGGCACTTGTGCTGCACGTAATAAGTCACGTGACGTGACGCTGCGGCTGTGATTGGTTCGGCTCTGCGCTACTTAATTTGGATTGGCTGTTCTTTTTTTTTTTTTAAGAGGACAAGCGAGATGAGGCCTATCATCACCTATCGTTTATATCTGACCCAGATAGACTGCAGGTCATAACTTCGTACCTGAAGTTCAGTTCACCTCTCAGTCAGACCGGCGGCCGCCTCGGGTCTCTCCTCCTGCCTCCCCTTCCCTCATCCACCTGCTGGCCTCTGTTGAAGCTCGTCATAGCCACCACCAAACAACTGAGTTATGTTTACACATCGGCCAGCATCTGGCCAATCCACCACTTCTCATTGTTCATGCCGTTACGAAAAAAAAAAAAAAAAAGTCATCAGCCCACCGGGCAAATGCTTGGTATGCCCGATGGCCAGTCCAGCTATGTTAACCTGTTAATCTTTCGCCGAAAAATTGTTTTCTGCGGTGCCGTGTTTTGTGCTTGACTCTCCTACCTTTGCGGACGTGATGGTCCTAGAGTAGAAGCCGATGCTGCATTCACTTACACTCGGATATCGTTTAGCTTCGGGGTGGCACCTGGGTTGGCCAGTCTGGTTGGGGGGGTGGCCTGTGCCCCCCCAGGCCACCCCGCTGGACACGCCCCTGGTTGCAGCCATTGCTCTAACACTGTATAAATGTAACAGGCCTCAGTGCTGGTTCTAACAGTCTGAGCTGCTTCCAGCTTTATTTGTGAAGAGCACAGCAGCTTACAAAACACGTAGCGAGCTCTGTTAGAGTGAATTGTTAAATGTTTGTCATTTTTATTCTTACCATTTGTACTTTAACTGTGTGTTGAAAGGAATTCTTTTGTTCTCCCCTCCCCAGATTCTCGAGGTTCTGGGTGAGGGGCTATAGTGTTTTATTGCAGATACATCCTATCTGGAAGATCTGCTTCTTTTGATGTGGTAAAACTTCCTGCCCTTTGTATGGCTTCACTGTGTTATCTAGGGTGAACCATAGATTGGGTGTGGGGAGGTTACCCTCTTTATGACCTAGGATGTTGTTCCTGCTTTATGACCCTTTTGGTCAGCAGCTCACACACACACACACAAACACACACACACACACACACACACACGCACTTACAAAACCACAGGCAAGGTACTCTTTGTGTGTATGTATACATCATATGTTAATGACCCTATGCATATTCAAGTAACCGCAATAAAAGGAGTGCTATGGAGAACCTGGCGGAGAGCAACTGGGGTCAAGCGAAGGAACGGCGCCTGTCCAGTTCTCTCCCGTGCACGTGAAACATAAAGAATGTTGCCTACTCGAGTCTTGCTTGCTGTGTAATTACATTGCCTTCAACGTTCCAGCGAATAGGTTCAAGCTACAAACCTATCATTAATTGGTCCTTCGAGCCGGATCCCTGGAGTCGACATTCACCGAGGGGAGAAGAGACACGCTGAAAGACCGACGTCAGCCAGGAAGTTCCTGTGGATTAGCTGTCTGTCTTTCTTCCTCGATGAATGACGATCGGCGGGATTCGAGGCTGATATTACACGCTAAGCAACACAGAGTAAGTTTAGAGTATATCTCTATAACTGTACGTCTTCGCCGCTCAGTGGGGCGTTGTCCGTGGCCGCTTAGTGGGGCTAAAATTCGCCGTCTTAGTGGGGCGATGTACAAGGCCGCTCAGTGGGGTTTTTTGTACAGAAGCATTAAGTCGCAGAGTTGCGCAGTTCGAACTTTTTGGTTCGCCGCCTTAGTGAAATGAAAACACGGACCGCTTTGTGGGGTCCTGTAATAAATTCTCCGCCGCTCACTCGGGTGTTGAGAAGTTCATGGAGTCCAGACTGTGCTGGACAATAGGCCTATTTTGTGTTGTTGTTGTTGTGTGAGTGAGTGCGGAGTAGAACACGTGGTCTGTGACGCTGACTGTTGTTGTTGTCATGGGTTCCTAAGCAAGCAAGAGTGCGTCCGAGCGTGATAGACGTTTATGCTGGACGTCGCTCCTGGGAGCGCAAGGTATTAAAAGAGAGAGAGAAAAAAAAAAAAAAAAAAAAAAGGGTGACGGCTCCTTAGGTGCGCGGGTTGACACGAAAGCACGGTCGCATGGACCTGAGCCGTGCGGTTAATCATGAGGCTTATAAATGGCAGAGATTCAAATGTTAGAAGTTTTAGGTAACACAGCAGCCGTGGAGAAGGCCAGCCCACATCGGCAGCATTTAAGCTATGCTCTGGTGAATGGCTTCCCCCACCCCTTGCTGACACAAAATATTTAGATGATTCTTTAGAGTGCCCTGATCAACAACAGCCTGTGCTCCAGACCATTAATTTAACCAGTGTTTAACAGTAATCTGCATTAAGTTTAGGGTTGCTCAAATTCAGTACAATGACTTATGAGATGAAGTAAAATAGGTAAATATTTTACCTAATTACATGCATAGAGGCACTTGACCTGTTTGAAAGACTGTCGTCTTATTATGAGCCATTGTTGAGATATAGAGCACACCTGTGAAAACAACTATTATGCTGAACCCTGTGTGAAAAAGCTGAAGACTACATGATGGAGAAGCTGAGTTGAATATGAAAGTGTAAGTCTTTGCCACTGTGGGCAAAGCACGCAACCGCTGTGTGAGGTTGTGTTGCTGTCTCTTCTGAGCTGATGAGCAAGCTACACATTATCAGATCAGGAGCTGGCTGAGAACTCATCAAAGAGAGAGAAACAGAACTATGATAACTCGAGTATGTAGCGTATCCGTGAGTTCAGCTTCTTCTTTCAGATGCGCAGCAGTTTTCCTGGATCTTGATTCATGTGTGTAGAGTGTTCATAGCATCAGCATCATGTTTTTGTTTATTTGCTTTGTTGGGTTGAAAAATAATTAAATAAACCTGTGATCATACTTATGGATCACCATGGCACAAATCATCAGCCGTATGATTTATTTATGCAGATGGAAAAGTGAGTGTGAATGTGCCTGACGTCGCAGTGTGTGTGTGCGCTGTGTAAACGTAATTGTCTCCAATTGTGAGAGCGGTGATTCTGCAGGTCACCAGCTAGTGTAAAGGAAAAAAAAGTGTAGAGTAAAAAACGAGTAAAACAGAGACAAAATCTACATTGTAGATGGAAAATAATAGGAAAAAGTTTTGTGTTTATTAGCCAAGAACAACTACAATCTTATTTTCTGCTTTTAAGAAAGGAGAGTTCTGTGTGTTGGTTAAGTAATGAGAATAATGATCAAAATGTCTCAGTGTGTCACTTGCAGGTGAGGAGCAGACCCGGATCAATTTCCCATATGCAGCGGTCGGACAAAAGTTATAGTTTAACATCATTGGAAATGTTCAGGCCAATTTTTGGCTAATTTATTTACAGCACCATGTGTCCCTCATCCTCACAAGTGAGCTCTCACTCCTCCCTGAAGACAAGGAATGCAGTTCCAAAGAGCAATAACATGGCAGATAAAGAGACAGCAGCAAAGTCCTGAGCAAAGAGACCCAGCAAGCAGCAGCAGTGTGGACAAACAGCAGTGGAGAAGAAGAGCAAACCATCATCCTGACTGATTGGATGAATGACACTGTGTTTCCAACAAGCTGCAAAGTCACTGTGCTTGTGAAAAGGACGTTTGAGGAAAACTGAGGAGACTGTTGGAGTTTGACATTTGCCACTTTCGGAGCAAGATGGCAAGAAGAGACAGTGGGACACAGGACAAAGCTGAAGAAGAACTGCCGGCTGTTGGACTGTTCAAGTGGGAGAGGACAACAGAGTGAGAGTAAGTAAGGACACAGAGGAAAGCTGTTGTTTAATGTGGGAAATCAAAATTTGGGTTAGCAAACCTGGGGAAAAGAAAACTGACTGCTTAAGTGGAAAATTGTGAAGGAGTCTGAAACACTACAAAAAGAAACATATACAAAATCACACACACAAGCAGAACATGCATTAACCCTACTAACACAAACACAAGAGAGCCCATGAAGATTGGGCAGCATCTTGAGCATGTGAGTCTGTTTATCATCTTGTCCAAGTCACCTGGTGTGATGCAAAGACCAGTGGACTCATAGCACATTGGTTAAAAATGATCAAATAATAGCAGAGGAGTGTGTAGGAAAGGCAGCTTTAAGAACATGCCCTGCTGGAGATGCAGCTCCAGACACATTGATTAAACCTGCTTAATAACACACACATGCAATGAAAATCAGCTTGTTATTTCTCATCAGTGTTAAAATAGTGTCAATTTAACAGACACTTGTTATCAAATGCTGAATTTATCCAATGCTGACAGTTAACTCTCTAGGTTGCAGGACAACAGTTTAATTTTTGTGGGAAAAAAAAGATTCTGGTTTGACCAACCAGTGATCAGACAATAAATTTAGTAGTTAATATAGTAAATTGGGAGATGCTTTCTGCCTGACTGATGCAGCACAAGTAATTTACTGTATGAGGGGAATTCTATTTTTGTGATAATATTTTGAACATGCATTTCTGTTGTCCTGTCAACTTAGTGGGTTAATAGCTGATATGCAAATTAGTTGATGGTTCTTAGATTAATGAAAGGTGATTGAATTCTAGTACGAGTGAATGGGATGTGTTGGAGTTTGTAAGAGTGGAGACTCTAAAACACTGAGTTTCCTGTTGTGATGTGCGAGTGAATCCTGCACCCAGATACACAACTTTGAATACATAAGAACAAACGTTTTTTGCGAAATGCATGACAACATGTCACATGTTTATGATGAAGGGGAAAAAAGGAAAACTAAATAAAATTTGTGGCCTAAATGAGTAAAAAGTACAGTCCCGGGGATTAAAATTCATAGCTAATGAGACATGAGGCTTATGTTGTGTGTAGTACGGCTGATGGTTGGTTTTGAATTAATCTAGCTGATGATTTTTCTTTTGTTGTGAAGTTGAGCCTGCCAATTAGTATGATGGTATGATAAATCATGCTAATGGTATGATTTACCCTCCTGAGATGAGGAGTGTGTGTCATGACTTAACGAGGCCTTTTTATTTTGATACTTTCACAGTGCACTGAAAGTTTTGTTTGATGATCTCTGTTTGAGCAGATCTGCACGATTAGAACGGAAGCGCTATACGACGCGTCGTCGAGAAAATTGTTGCAAGTGAGTTTCTCCACATTAAAATGGGCTCTGGAGAAAGTCACTTATCTGGGACAATTGGAAAATAAGTTCCTGTCCAAAAGGATTCAACGAGAAAATCCAGTCTAAATTCTTTTTCTTTTTGAAATGACGTCATTTTGCTGAGAAGTGGAAATGAAAATGCGACAATAATTTCCACTGTCAGCAAAGAAAGAATGAATGAATGCATGAATGAATGAGTGAGAGAAAATAAAATTGACTGACTGGTAAAAGCGGACAGAAGCTGACAGACTGACTGACATCACTGTGCGAAGTTAACCCCCACCTGACAAAGGTGCAGACGAATCTATGTGTGTTTCTTTTTACAGGAGCAGAAAGATGACAACAACATTTGAGGTTGCGTGAGCTTTGGCTATACCGATTTAACCTTTTAAATGCCACTTTCTGTGTCTGTGCATCTATCAGGGGTGTTATTCACTACCTTGTGTTGCTCACAGAGGTAACTGTGACAAAGTGTGTATACACCTGCGCAGCGCTAACATTTCTACAGCATTACAGTTTTTCATGTGATTTGATCATGTGATTTATACCAGGATAGCTGGTTGATGTTTTCTACGACAGGATTTCTGGGTTTACGTGTGAAGAAAACTGTGTTTACAGGTTATGAGTTGGTGATGCAGTTACACTGTGTTGTTGGGGAAATGTTACAGGTTACTTTGACGATGTGAATAACATGCGAGACATTTCCTGTGTTGAAACTAGTGTCACTTCTTTCCACAAGCTATGGATGGCTAACTTTATGGTCTTTTTGTAGCACCTCTGGAACCTGTCAATTTGTGCCTGATCACCAGGATTGTCCATGTGTGTTGCTAATGTTTGTTTTTCTAAGAGTGCATGTAGAGGATTCAGCAGAGACGGACAAGTAACATGAGAAAGCAACTAAGAGATGCAGTGTTTGTGGAATAGTTTAATATGGGGCTCATTAGCTGGCCACTACTGAGCTCCTAGTGTTAAATACATGGAGTGACTTTGCTTAAGGGAAGTCACCGATTACATTACTGTTAACTGAGTACATGGGATGATCCATGTTTGGGGCGAATTATGCCAATAATTGTAGTTTACTGATTTGAGAAAACCTGCACATGATACTTGTCCTGTTGATGCTTTATTACTCTAATGATACAATTGTTTATAAGTGTGAAGTTTGATTTCACTTCCAGATCTTGTTTTCCAGGCCATGATGGTGTGTATGATGGCTCCAGGCAGAGCCAGATGTTGAGCACACTTACTGTGCAAAACACACTAACATCTTTTATTGCAGGGTTATAGGTCCGGGGTGGTGCTGCTCCAGAGGGGGAGACGCCCTGATGTTGCCTGGGACATGATCTAGCTAACCTTTTTCTTTCAGACAGGAATCTGGTTTTGATGAGTTGACTCATGGGAGTGTCCATGCATCAAGAGGAGGGGTCCAGAATTACATGAAATTATCTTTTCTATGTTTTCTAAACTATGGGTTTTAAGATTGTTGCAGTGATTTGTGTGATTAACAGTTCATTTACGGGTATTAAACCTATGCAAAGTGGTGCATCCATGTTCAGATGAGGCTTTGATGGTCCATAAATGAAGCCCACTGAACTAAAGAATGTGGTTTGATGATGATTGACATGCTTTCCAAATAGAAGTTTTTCCTCCTAGCAAGGAAATACAGATGCAGCAGTTAAAGTATTGCTGAAAGGAATCTCCTGAGAAATCTTCTGAGGCCCAGTGAGAAGCAACCCATTCCAGGCATAGCTGACAGCCCAGGCAGTGGTTGAGGTCAAAGGTCGAGCTGGTTGGGGCCCATGAGATTAGATTCCACAGCCACAGCAAGGACCACGAAGCTGCGTTGGAATGAGAGCTGTGCCAAGGGGGCTTTCCAGAGGCCAACAGAGGAGATTGTGGACAACAGACGGGCACCTGAAGGATGAGGGGAGCGTGCCAAGCTCCACCGACAGCGCAGGGGGAGTTCAAGGATGGCATCATGATTCTGTGAAAAGCACAGGAACCAGAAGCTATGGTGGTGATGACAGCAGTTTCCTATGAACATCATCTAATGCTGTGTCACTATACTGTGCATACGATGACACACTGAAGACTGCTGGGATCATAGCAGAAGTAAGATAACTGGATCCAGCACCCTTTCCACAGAGGGTTTTCCTGCAGAGGATGGACAATGGAGGAGTCATAAATATCCCCCACAGGACGGAGGCCTGAAGTGAGGTGATGGGGGTTGGCAGAGAGGCCATAAAACTAGAGTGTTGACGAGGTCTGCAGCTTTGAAGATGAGACCCATGTTGACAAGCAATAAAACCACCTGGTATGTTTGACTGTTTATTCTACATACATTTGGACTCTGGTCCTATGAACAGTGATGGGAACATCTGGAAGAGACAATTATGACGCCCTATAGAGCTTAAACCACTCTACAGCGAGACATGCTATTTACATGTCTTGCGGAGGAGCACCACCAAGCTGGAGTGTTTTTGAAGTGTTGCTTTCTTATTTTAACTATTAAAGTAACAATTCATTTGTTTGCTTATGTATAGGATGCATTTTACCATGTATAAGATCACTGTTAACTAAAATGATTTCTGATACATTTGTTAATTGTGTACTTTTACAACAATATGAAATGACTGAAATGAATGACATGACAGAGGCCTGTGTATGAATGACGCCTGCGCTGAAATGTTAAGCAAGAGGTGCATGGCTGAGAATATACTACATAGGAATAATTTGGAGCATAAAAATCACAAAACAGGAGGGAAATGTTAGAGTGAATTGTTAAATGTTTGTCATTTTTATTCTTACCATTTGTACTTTAACTGTGTGTTGAAAGGAATTTTTTTGTTCTCCCTCCCAGATTCTCGAGGTTCTGGGTGAGGGGCTATAGTGTTTTATTGCAGATACATCCTATCTGGAAGATCTGCTTCTTTTGATGTGGTAAAACTTCCTGCCCTTTGTATGGCTTCACTGTGTTATCTAGGGTGAACCATAGATTGGGTGTGGGGAGGTTACCCTCTTTATGACCTAGGATGTTGTTCCTGCTTTATGACCCTTTTGGTCAGCAGCTCACACACACACACACACACACACGCACTTACAAAACCACAGGCAAGGTACTCTTTGTGTGTATGTATACATCATATGTTAATGACCCTATGCATATTCAAGTAACCGCAATAAAAGGAGTGCTATGGAGAACCTGGCGGAGAGCAACTGGGGTCAAGTGAAGGAACGGCGCCTGTCCAGTTCTCTCCCGTGCACGTGAAACATAAAGAATGTTGCCTACTCGAGTCTTGCTTGCTGTGTAATTACATTGCCTTCAACGTTCCAGCGAATAGGTTCAAGCTACAAACCTATCAAGCTCGTACAGCTGCGACGTAAAACTTTCATGAGCTAAGATGTCCTTAAAATAACGGGGCTACGTGCGGTGATGCTAGCGTTAGCCACGTTAGCACCTTACCTTCAACAGGTGGTCAGACTGTGTAAACAGGCACTCAGTCAGAGGTTGGCTCTCCGTTTCGCTGCAGGGTCCCTTCATTCTTCACATATCCGTGTCGAGCCGAGTGTAAATCCCGACGCTGAACGGCCTTTGTACAAGCACACACGCTTCGTAGCAGGGCGAAGCTATGAGCTAGAAAAATCCAGGCTGGCAGACAGCCTGTGTCTGACCAACCAATCAGAGAGTTCCTTACATCCCACGGTGTGGCTAATTTGAATAGCCTCCAGCAAGTTGTTAATCGAAGAGCTAATCCAGCAGCTAATCCAGCACCTAATCCCGGAGCGAACAGGAAAGGGAAATGGATTTTGAACTGCAGTTTATTAAAGTGCAAGTGGAAAAAGGATTTTGAGATGCAGTTTATTAAAGTGCAAATGGAAAAATGATTTTGAGATGCAGTTTATTAAAGTGCAATTGGAAAAGGGATTTTGAAATGGAGTTTATTAAATTGCAATTGGAAAAAGGATTTTGAAATGCAGTTTATTAAATTGGAATACAAAAATGAATTTACAATTGCAGAATTTATTCTACAATTCATTATTTAAGCACAGAAATTTTTATTTCGATGCACGTGGCTCTTGTGGTCTTCCATACCAAAGCTTATCGTTATATTTTTTACATGCTGTAGTGCCATTTTTGGGAGCATTTCAAGTTGCTATACATCAATACAACCGTTCTAGCCCAAATCTTAGTAATATGTATGCATTAAGTCCATAATACTGTGTATCTGTCTGTTTAGTTCAGTGTCTTGTCTGGTTCTGCGTCTGAGTTTCCTGTTTTATTGTGAAGGTCTCCGTCTGATGTGAGTGTGTTCTATTTACGTTTCCCCTGTCCCGTCAGCTCTGAGTTCTCCCAGCTGTGTTGGCCTCCTGTTTCTCATCCCCTGATTACTGGTGTGTGTATTTAAGCCCTGTGTGTTCTCCTGCCTGTTGCCGGTTCGTCTGTGTTCCACGGTGTCATGTTCCTCGTCTGCGTCTCTCTGCCTCTCATCCCTTTTGGTATCTTCTCAGGTTTGTTATTTAGTTTTCCCAGTTTAGGTTTCTGTAGTTATTGTCCTCCCGCATTGCCTGTTTTGCCACCACTCCACTTTGTAAATAAACGTCACTAGCATTATCATCCACAGCTTGCATTTTGGGTCCTTTCTCCCTCCAACACCACACGGCTCGCCTCGGCAGCCGTGACAGTACGAACCGGCCACAATGGACCCAGCAGCAGTCAACCCACCCGAGGAGCTCCAGGAGGATATTATTTACTCGGTAGACAAATTAATTAACTTATGGCTGGAGCATGAGGGGAGAGAGTTCCGCCAAGCCATAGCTGTTCAGCTACAGCGCTTAGTTTCTGGTCTCCCCTGGTTGCTCAGCTCACTTCACCCGCTCGCACAGAATTTCGTCCTGAACGAGCTTCGTCTTCTCCCCCTGGTTGCTACCACCCACCTTGCAACTCATGCTCAACCGCCTGTCCTGACGGAGAGTGTTCAGCCCGGCCCGTCGGTCCAGCCTTCAAATGGGAAACGGCGCTCACGCCATCGACGCCCCTCGCCACAGTCGGACCCCGGGATATCGGAGCGGCCGACTGTGGTGAGTAACAAGGATAACAGCTCCGATTTGAACTTTGAGACTTTTTCTTCTGGGGTCGTTCGGGGTGTGTCAGTGGGAGCTAATTCGCGAAGCTTACCTACCTTCGTGGTAACTGATCTCTCTCAGGTGGGCATTTTTAAGACTTCAGTGAAAGCAAAGGGCTGTTGTTCTTCTTCGGAGCCTGTTAAACCCATGTCAGCTAACCCAGAGTCTGCTAAAACTGTGGCATACACCCCAGAGACAATTAACACCAGCTCTGATCATACCAAGACTGTTTATTCTTTCAAGCCGCAACCTCAAGCTCAGTTAGCCGCCCGGCCTCAAGCTCAGTTAGCCGCCCGGCCTCAAGCTCAGTTAGCCGCCCGGCCTCAAGCTCAGTCTCCAATTCCACCGTCGTCATCCCAACCATTATTTCCGTCACCTTCAGTTCAGCCTCGTGTTCCGCAGCCACTAGCCCTGCATCCTGTGTCACTTGCTACTCCGGTGCCACAAGCTCAGCCAAATCAATCTGAAAGGAACTGTGTTTCATCCGTTCATCCTAAGCAGAGAGACAAACCTAATAATAATAATAATAATGTAATCATTCCTCAAAAGCTGGCCAGTTCAGAGACTGTGACGCACTCCAGGGCCTCCCCAGAGGCTGAGTTTCAGCCCTCAGCCCACTCTGGACCCCTGTAGGCTAAAAACCCAGCTGAGGACTGCACCCGGCTGTCGCTGCTTGAGCTGAGTCGATGCTCTGTGCAGCTGCAGTCTGCTTTGTGTTTACCAGAGGCCCGTGTGCCTGCTGGTCCTGTTCTGTCCCTGCCAGAGGCCCGTGTGCCTGCTGGTCCTGTTCTGTCCCTGCCAGAGGCCCGTGTGCCTGCTGGTTCTGTTCTGTCTCTGCCAGAGGTCCCCGCACCTGCTGGTTCTGTTCTGTCTCTGCCAGAGGTCTCCGCACCTGCTGGTTTTGTTCTGTCTCTGCCAGAGGCCAGTGTGCCTGCTGGTTCAGCCCTGTGTGTGCCAGGGGCCCCGGTGCCCACTGGTTCTGAGACTGTTTTCACTGGGGGGCCCGAGGAGCCCGTCCAGCGTCCTGCCTCGTCAGCTGGAGGGCCCGAGGAGCCCGTCCAGCCCCAAGACTCGTCAGCTGGAGGGCCCGAGGAGCCCGTCCAGTCCCAAGACTTGTCAGCTGGAGGTTCAGGAGAACCTAGCCAGCTTTCTGCCTCCTCATCCTCGCCAGCAGCTGCAGCGGTTTCCTCATCCTCGCCAGCAGCTGCAGCGGTTTCCTCATCCTCGCCAGCAGCTACAGCGGCTTCCTCATCCTCGCCTGCAGCAGCAGCGGCTTCCTCATCCTCGCCTGCAGCAGCAGCTTCACCCGCTTCAGCTTTGCCCGGCCCAGCCTCTGCATTGGCTTCGGCGTCGCCTGAAGGGGCCTCCTCTCCAGCGTCGCCTGCAGGGGCCTCCTCTCCAGCTTCATTAGCTTTGCCCGGCCCGGCTTTGCCGTCGCCTGGCCCGGCCTCCACTCCGGCTTCACCCCCTCCGTCGCCTGGTCCAGCTCCGGCTTCATCCGCCTCATCCTCGCCTGGTCCAGCCTCGGCTTCATCCGCCTCATCCTCGCCTGGTCCAGCCTCCGTGTCTTCATCCTCGCCTGGTCCAGCCTCCGTGTTTTCATCCTCGTCTGGTCCAGCTCCCGCATCAGCTCCAGCGTTGCCTGCAGCGGCCTCCTCTTCAGCCTCATCTGCTTCGCCCATCCAGCCTTCAGCTACATCCACGTCGCCTGCAGCAGCCTCCTCATCTGCTTCGCCCGTCCAGCCTTCAGCTACATCCACGTCGCCTGCAGCAGCCTCCTCATCTGCCTCCTCATCTGCTCCAGCGCCGCCTGCAGCAGCCTCCTCATCTGCAGCAGCCTCCTCATCTGCTCCAGCACCACCTGCAGTAGCGGCTGTTTCACCCACGCCTGCAGCAGCTTCAGCTTCACCCACCACCTGGCCCAGCTTCAGCCTCGTCTGCTTCAGCCTCGTCTTCGCCTGGTCCAGCTTCAGCCTCGTCTGGTCCCGCCTCGTCTGGTCCCGCCTCGTCTGGTCCCGCCTCGTCTGGTCCCGCGGTTGCCACACTGTCATTGGACCCAGCTCGGCCTGTTCCGCCTTGCCTCAGCCGGCCGTTTTCCAGGCCTCTAAGCTGGCATCATGGCCGTCGGGGACGGCCTCTGGTAAGAGTTCGTCGCCGCCGCTGGCATCGCGGCCAACCTCCGGACCTGCTCTGTGGCCGCCACTGCCTTCCAAGTGGTCGGCCACCTGATTGGTTTTGCCTGCGCCGCCGCCGTTGCCGTCCGCACGGTCGGCCCCCAGAGCTGTTTCCACGCCACTGGCTACTACATGGCTCGCCTTCGGACCTGCCCCGCTACCGCTGCTTTTCGCGTGGTCGGCCTCCGGAACTGAACTGTTTTGGCCTCCTGTGCTGTCGGCCTCCGGGTCGGCCCCCTGAACTTGGCCATCTGGGCCTTTTTGGACTCTGTCCCTCCGTCCTGGACCCCCACCGCCCGTCCTGGTCGAGTCGTTTTCTGTTTTTTGGTTGTGTTTGTGTTTCTGTTGGGCTGTCTGGAGCCAGCCCTTGAGGGGGGGGGGTACTGTCACCATCCTGAGCCTGCCGACTCAGTGTTTTGTGTTTCCTTATGCTCTTGTTCATTCAGAGTAAGTATTCTGTTGTGATTTGCCATTTGTTAGGTTTCTGTTCTTTGCCTGCCTGCCCCCACTTCTCTGTGTTCCCTCCGTCTGTCTATGGTGTCACACTGTCTGCTTGTGTATCTGTCTGTTTAGTTCAGTGTCTTGTCTGGTTCTGCGTCTGAGTTTCCTGTTTTATTGTGAAGGTCTCCGTCTGATGTGAGTGTGTTCTATTTACGTTTCCCCTGTCCCGTCAGCTCTGAGTTCTCCCAGCTGTGTTGGCCTCCTGTTTCTCATCCCCTGATTACTGGTGTGTGTATTTAAGCCCTGTGTGTTCTCCTGCCTGTTGCCGGTTCGTCTGTGTTCCACGGTGTCATGTTCCTCGTCTGCGTCTCTCTGCCTCTCATCCCTTTTGGTATCTTCTCAGGTTTGTTATTTAGTTTTCCCAGTTTAGGTTTCTGTAGTTATTGTCTTCCCGCATTGCCTGTTTTGCCACCACTCCACTTTGTAAATAAACGTCACTAGCATTATCATCCACTGCTTGCATTTTGGGTCCTTTCTCCCTCCAACACCACACGGCTCGCCTCGGCAGCCGTGACAACTATAAAGTTAACTTTACAGGTTTATATTATTTTAAGCAAATGCCAAAGGCATACACTAATTTAGAGTTTTGTTCATTATTTAGTAAGAAATATGTATTTTGTATAAATTAACTGATATCAATGTTAATGATATGTTAAGTAATATTAGGTAATGTTTCTATTTTATAGAAAGGTTTAAGAGTATGCAAAAACCAAATCTCTGAGAGATGCAACCAGAAGACGGATGAGAAACATACTTGAGGCTGAGATGACAGAAACACATAGGTAAGAATAAAAAATGTAGGATATAAAGAAACATTTTTAACATTGTATTATTTTTAATTGTGATGTTCAATGCCAATTATTGAATTTATACATTAGGACATCTCCCCCTAAAAGCATAATGCTGGGCTCACACTGTGCGATTTTTGGCCCATTTTGAGCCGAATTTTGAGTCGTGCGACCGTTTTGGCGATCGGCCCGATTTTGGCCTTCGTCGTGCATCGTGTAGTGTATGTGGGGTCACGAGAAGCGATTAACACCTCACGACCAGCTCCCGATCATCAATCGCTTGGTGGGGAGGATTTCAAACATGTTTGAAATCCTCATGACCGTCGTGAGGGTGTCACCGCAGTTTCTCACACTGCGCACGTGCAAACGCATAAACGGCGGCGAAAAAGACTGAGTAGGATGGCAGCGCAACGTATTGTCTGGACACAAGCGATGGAGGCACAACTGGTTGAACTTTGGCAAGCTCACCTGAGCCTTTTTGATGTGGCTTCAAAAAATTACCATGACCGCAACAAACGTGACAGGAGTTGGATGGAGATTGCTGCCCAATTGCAGCTTCCTGGTAATTTTATGTCATTAGCAATTAGCAAAGTTGATGGTGGTAGTGGTGTTTGTGACTGAGTGAAAGAGAGGGAGAGAAAGAGACAGATGTAAAACCCTATAAATCGACTTTCAGAAATATTTATTTTTATAATTAATTTCCAAGTAAACACTCTCTCAAACTGCAGTTTTAACTTTAGTAGAGTTTTGAATCTGAACTATTTAAATATGAAGTACATGTTAATGTAAATTTTTCAGTGAATGAGGTGAAAACCCAGGTTGCATCACTTCGGACGCAGTATGGCAAACTGCTCAAACCGAAACCTAGTGACAGTGGCCAGAAACCACCAACTCCCAAACAGACCTGGATCTTAAAACATTTGGATTTCTTGAGGGCACATGTTGTCCATAGACAGACTGAGTCCACTCTGAGAGTAAGTTCATAACCAAGTAGTTTAAAAGCATACACAGATACACACACCTTATGAAGGGATATTTGTGGTGAATGATGTCAAAGGTAATTCTCAGTTGAAATGTTTTCAGTAAAATAAATGCCACAAAGTATACAGTGTAAAATTAGTGTCTGATGTAACTAATACTGTTTAGATCTTTGTCACTTTCCCTTTGTCTGCTTTTGGTACGGTTTCCTACAGCTTGGAACAGAGTCAGAGGACATAGGCGCAACAGAGGAGGGAGATGAGGATCAGTCCACTATGGGAATTGAAGCAGATGTCCTTATGTCTTCAAACACCACTAGCCCAGTTTCAGTGAGCCAGGAAGAGGAAAACACCTCAAACAGTCCACCAATCTCAGAGTCCAAAGGTCGGCTTAAAAGACCTAGAGTGCAAAAACATGCACCAAAATCAGCAGAGCACAGCATTGAGATGACCAAACTTTCCCTGCTTCAGCAGGTCCAGCAAACGCTATCAGCATCTAATGCAGATTCTGAGGAGCTGTTTGGCCAACAAGTAGCCTCAGAGTTAAGAAACATAAAGGACAGAGCTCTACAGCTGCGGCTCAAGAGAAACATCATGAACATGATTTATGACACGCAGGAGGCTGAGCAGGGAGGCCACCATTCTCAATTTGCAGGTTCGCAGGTTAGGCCCCCTTGTTATCCCACCCAACCTCATCAGGTCCAGCCCCCCCAGAATGCCAGGCCCCATCAACCCAGCCAATGTCCTTTCTGACAATGCTCAACTCTGAGTAACAAACAGTTATATCTAAGAATATTTTTGAGTTTACTAGTTCAACTTTACTAGTTCCTGCTGTAAACATAGTCCATTCAAATTACAGCTTCATTCAAATGTTTTAAATGTTCCTTGTTTTAAATGTTCCAACAGTTAATTCAAATTGTACATTAGAATTTTCTTTGTGACACTATTACTATGTGTCTTTCCTACCTCAATTTTGTGGAGTGTTGCAGAACTATTTGCACAGTTTGATGGAAGATATTTTTGTATTTATGTAATAAAGCAAAACATTTTTGCAATTTCCCAGAGGTAGATATATTGTTGTCAGTATTTACAAAGGGATTGTTTTTTTGATTTTAGTAAATCTTGGAAAGTAAACAAGGCAATTTAAACAAAAACAAAAAAACCAAGAAAACACTTCTATCTTCCTACACCATGTCTTCCTGCCATGAAACACTCCCTGCAGGTGAGACAAAGTACTCGCAAAGGACATCTCGATGTTTCTTTGCTTCCACTGAGGGGTTCCGTGCAAGGCCCATTGAAACTGACTGAAGCTCTCCCTCCATTCTCCATGCACCTTCGACCAGCTGGTTGTTGGCATCCTCAGAATCCACATAGCCAGGTGGTACATAGGCGTCAGATCTGTGGTCCCGGAGATAGTTGTGCAGACAAAGGCACACAAAGATAATGGTGACAACCTTGTCTGGGTCCAGGCAAATTGTTGTTCTGAACACTCTGAAGCGATTTGCCAAAATTCCGAAAGCGTTCTCCACAACGCGACGTGCTCTGGACAGATGGTAGCTGTATATTCTCTGATCGGTGTTAAGGTTTCAAAATGGATATGGTTTCATGAGATCTGGTCGGAGGGGATAAGCATCATCTCCAATTAGCATGTGTGGCATCATAGCATCAGTGCCTGGCAGGATATCAGCAGAGGGAAAGTTCAGTGTGCCTGTGTCCATTGCTTCTTTCAGGTCTGAATGGGCAAACACTCCTGCAACAGAGACCCTACCTTGTGTCCCTGCGCTTGCATACACAAACTTGTAATTGGCATCAACAACAGCCATAAGAATGATGGAAAACCTGGACTTGTAGTTAAAATACATGCTGCCAGTCTTGGGAGGGGGTTGGATGAAAATGTGTTTACCATCTATAGCTCCCAGGCAGTGTGGAAATTGCCACTTGTTTGCAAAGTCTCTGGCAATGGCCTTCCACTCAGACTCAGTTGATGGTGTCTGTGAAAGACAAGTAGAAAGTCATGCAGCAAAAGAATCTCTGGTGAATTAATGATTTCCTTTCTTAACCATACATTCAAATCACTGTCACACTAGGAGTTCACTTTACTTTTTTAGATACGCATGTAACAAAGACTGAACAAATACATTTGTGACTCAGAATTGTTTTTGGTGAAAACTTGCTGTATTAACTGATGGGACGTTTTTGACAATGTGCAAGTCAATCTTTCAATAGTATGAGCATGAGTAATGTATTTCCTGTCAAAATTACCTTCAAGTAGTCTTCATGCAGTGCACAGGTAAGAGCTGTGCATGTTTCCATGACAATCGTGCTCAGTGTGGTGCTTCCAATCCTATACTGGAAACTTAATGAGTTGAAGGTTTCACCTGTCAAATAGAATAAAGTAGTGTCAGGTGGATAGTGGACATAGATGGAGCTTCGTAGAGTGACAGATTTTAGGTGACAGATGTAGAATATTATGCAGTAGTAGCAGCTTATGTAGTATGAACGTATTCCTAGTGTGTAGGTGGATAGATGGACTTGCAGTTACAGGGCCAGTGTAACTGGTGTAGAAGAGCAAAAATATGTATGTACTTGCATGGGTGAACTGATTTCTTCACGTGATATAGATAGATGACCTTGCTTCATGCACAGCATTCTATAGTTTAAGGGAGTTTATAGGGAGCATTACAGAATTTTCATGTCCACACACTTGCCTGTTGCCAAAAATCATAGGGTAACTGAAAGCCTTTCCCTGGGGGTGATGGCCTTCCTGAGGTGTGTATCCTTCTTGATGATAGCAGGACTAACCCTCTCCAGTAGATAGTTAAAGTCCTCCACAGATATTCTGAGAAGGTCCCGAAAACCCCTCATATCATCTACCTGTTTACACAGAACAAAGTCAAAGTCAAGAACACACCAATAACAAATCGACATAATAGTGGTTGAATGTTATTGATAATTAAAGAGTCGGACTGATATTTAACCAATGTTGTATAAAGCAGAAAGATGTCCCAAAAATCACTTTGGTAGATGTTCAAGTCATTCACTAGAATGCTACTCAAGTAAAATGTAAAAGTACTGTAGTTAATGGCCAGTAATCCAATTAAATAAAAATACTAACAGGCTGAAATTAAAGGTTGCCTACTGAAAGTAGAAGCGTCAGATGTCTTGAAACATTTATCCATCATCATGCAGATAAAGTCCTGTAGGTAAGTGCAATTTAGCTGTTGCTGCTTACCTCCAGTTCTCGTTGTAGAATTGACAGACCATACTGCCCACGTTTGCCCAGCCATTTCCTTGTCCATACACGCAGTCGCTTTTTCTTTTTAGATCGTTCTGCACACAGAATGGCACACACTGCTAAGGCAGCGCGTTTCTCTTTGGTGAGCATTTTCAAATTTCGCGGATTAGAGTCTCCTCAGTTCCGGATTCTTCTTCTTCATATTGTTTATTGGCGGTTGACTTCCGGGTTCTTCTTCCGGAAACAGCAACACAACGTGTTGTGCATGTACGCACAGTGTGAGCACTCAGGTCGCATCAGAGCATCGGGTCGTATAGTGTGAGACCCTGCATCGTGACCTATGAACTTCTAACCCTTGCGAGTCAATCGTACAGTTTGAGCAGGAGCTGAATCGCGCGACTGAAAAAATCGCACAGTGTGAGCCCGGCATAACAGTGATGTATGCACAAGGGATTGTTGCTCTGTCGCCATATCTGGAAGATCCATATTCACAACATGGATATGTAAGTAAAGGGGACTTTTCAACATTAAATACATAATTGCCCTCAGAAATGTTGATAACATAGTCCTTCTGTGTTTATCTAATTACATAGGCACATTACTACGATCCAGAGAGCGGTTCAGGATACCTTGCGTGGCGGTTGAAGACCATTCAAAGAAAAGCTGCGGAGGAAAGAAGCGCCTCAGTTTGAAAATCTCCCAAAAGTAAGTTCACTTATCATTTAAATGATACTGATGTAATTTGTAGGCAGGATTTAATCACATTGTTTTTTTTTTTAAGTTGGTGGGCCAGGCCATGGTCGATCCAGACCACTTACCACTGAGACAGTGTTATTAGATGAGGATGTAAGAGCAGCTATTGCTCTTTTGAGACACTCTGCTGATGAAGACAGCCGTGGAAAGATGAAAGCTACCTTCATTTATCGGCATTCAATGGTCAGCGATGAAAAGAATGCAGCAGATGTTTTCACAGGCCTGATGCGGTTTCTGGACACACCAGGAATGGTAAGACATGTTCATTTGTTGAATCACTGAAATATTGCATGCCGCTTGCAGTGTCACTCATTGCACCTCTCTATCTTCTGCATTTTTGCATTACAGAGAGAACAAGATTTCCGACTCCTGTTTTGTGAGGTCACTGCCAGCAAATCCTTGGAGAGGTGGCCCATCAATCTCAAAGCAAAGGTTGTAAAGGAAAGTCATGGACTTGTTCCCACCTCAGAGCCCTTGGAGTTAATGTGCAATGCTGAGTCAGGTACTGAAGTTGAGAATGGTATGATTGTGATTGTTTTTATTTGCCATTGTTGGTTATATGGGTAATTCTGTCAATTGAATGTATTTTTGGAATAAGTCTTTGTTTATTCGTCTGTAGTCTGGGACAGTGACATGTCTACTATCTTGCTGCTGCTACATCTGATACCACCATCTGCACAAGGGCAAAAGAGACTAGGAAAGATGTCTGCATCTCAAGCTGTCGATAACCTCATCAAATTCCCAAAGGTATGTTGTTTAAAATATACGTTCCATCATCTCTATTTTCATGGACAGTGAGGTGAGCTAATCTACTGTCAGAGGATAGTCACTTAATACTGTTGTTTAATCTGCTGTTGTAGGCTGGAACCAGTGTACAGCAGCATCTAGACAACATCACCCGAAGCAGTCAGCCCTACCTTCTTGCTCAGGGATCCACAAGAAGCAGCATTCACACCTTGTGATTGACAAGCATGCACTTCCATATAAAGCGACAGGTTCAGTAGGAGCCCTTGATGAACTCTTTAGGGCCCATTATGTCTTTGGTACATCATACAGTTCATCCCAGACCAACTTTTTCACTTTTCTGCAAACAACTGTGACATTGGGGAAACGTCATATTGCTTTCTCTAGTGAGCATCATAGAACTGTATGCTAATGTGAATTGTAAGGGCTTGTTATGTTAATTAAATGACACTGAAATGAGAAACATAATAAATGCTGTTACTTTAACCTGTATGTTTGTTGTTATTTCCATAATATAGCATAGATCAGAGTTTAGTAATATAGCATTATAAGATGAATATGAAAAAATCGCACTACAGAGAAATAAAAATGATATATTATTACACATCAGAGTGTTATAAGCTAAATTTGGAGGAAAAATAGCTCTATAAAGTGTTATCAAATTACTCTGAACAGTGTGAATAACCCTCTGTGTTAAATATTTTTGCACATTTTGTTGTTAATTTTGACACTAAATTGAGTACAATTAACACTGAAAAGTGTGGAATTAAAGAAATTGTTTTACTGCTACAATATATTTCTTAGCATTAGCATCGCATTAATACTATCACATATAGCTTTAAGATGGCATGGAGACATTTAACACACTGACACCATATTAACCTTTATTACAGGTGCAGTTATAACCATTTTTAGATTGTCATATCTCTATACACACATTGCAGTTCTGTGCTCATAAAAGAGTTGAAGCTTCCCCAGGTAATTAAAGGTCAAAAGCTTCGTTCGGCGTTAGGTCCGGACGATCCATTGGATGAGAGGCTGGGAGCTAGAGAAAGATCGCACACATGCTTACAAAACACGTATATACCACATATAACCTAGAAACAGATCTGAGCAGAGGCCTCAAGGCATTCAGCAAACATGTTGTGC
Organism: Oreochromis aureus; assembly: GCF_013358895.1. Lineage (NCBI taxonomy): Eukaryota > Metazoa > Chordata > Actinopteri > Cichliformes > Cichlidae > Oreochromis > Oreochromis aureus. Next base: position 132,754,553 of record NC_052944.1, on the reverse strand, counting down.
TAGAGTCTACTTGACAACAGGTGACCTACCAGCCCATGGGACCCAGAGGCCTGAGATCATCGCCTTATTCGGAAGAAGATGCCAGAAAGAGGAACTCCTGTGTCTGCATTTATCTCTTAAGAGTGATCGTTATCTCTAAAAGAGGCAAACAATATTCTTAAGATGCAAATTATGTGCTTGTAAATGCATGAGGGGGCGTCATAATACCCTGATATTATAAAAGCAATCTGAAGTGTATTTTTGGGTGAAGATCCTTGCTGATGTTGTGCAGTAACTATCTTCCCGCGCGTGTGTTCAATAAAATCATTGTTTTGACCCAACCCTTCTGGACTGTTCTGATTTTGTATCTTCCCTCAATTTCGAATCCGTAACAAAAGTTAACACTGGCCATTGCTAGGATGCCTGGGTCCTTGACCCAGAGGTTTGAGTTTATTATATGATTTATCATTTCTGGGTCTCTTTGAGTTCTGTCTTTTGGTTTATGTCTCGGTGTGATTCTTAGTTGCTGTCTCCCCACGTCCAGTCAGTGTCTGTGTCTGCCCTGGTCCCACGTGTCTGTTCCCTCTGGTGTAGTGCCTGCATGTGAGTCTGTGTCTTTTGTTCAGTCTGTGTTATGTGTTTCCTGTTTTACTTTGAAGGTCTCTGTCTCATCTCAGTGTGTTCAGTTTACGCTTGTCTCGTCACTTCTGATTTGCCCCAGCTGTGTTTCCCTCCTGTTACCCATTCCCTGATTGCTCCCTCTGTGTATTTAAGCCCTGTGTTTCTCTGTGTCCGTGTCGCGATCTACCGTTTATTTTGCTGTGCGTTCCGTCTGCCTGTTCGGGACCAAATGTTATCTGAAGCAGAGTTAAAATCAACTCTCTAAGTATAAAATTGACACTTGTTTTTTACTGTGTGCTGTAAAAAGACTATAAAGTTAACACTCTCCTGTAAAAAAGAAGTAACACTGGTTTCAAATACAGTATGTCTCACATTCACATTTTCCCCTGTAACATTCACATTTTCTCAACCACACAGTGTAATTGCATCACCAACATATAACCTGCAAACACAGTTTCCTTGACACAAAAACCCAGTAATCCTGTGGTAGAAAAAAACATTAAGTTGTGTCCTGCTGTAAATCACATGATCAGATCAAATCACATGTAAATGCGCTGCGCAGATGTATACATACTTTCACTGTGAGCAACACAAGGTGAATAACACACCCCTGGAAAATTAACAAACACCCAGAAAAATTACAGCTAAAAGGTTAAATTTGCAGAGTTCACATAGTCATGTGACCCAAAGTTTCCTCCTCTGGTCTCCTCCTGCTCCTGCAACAAAAGACACACACAGAGATACATCCACACCTTTGTCGTCTGGGTGGGGGTTAACCTTGCATAGTGGTTAAGTCAGCCAAGTCTTGTCAGCTTTTACCAGTCAGTCAGTCCCCCTTTTTTTTCACTCATTATTCATTCATTGATTCTTTCTGTCACGGGGTGCCGAGGCAGGCCGTGTGTGGATTAGTAACGGACCCAAGATGCAGACTGCTTAAGTGGAGGGGTGAGCTTTATTTACCACAGGTGAAGTACAACAAAAAGGGTGGCGAGAAACAGAACTGTAAAAACTCTAAACTGGGAAAACGAAAACTAAACACAAAGCCAGAACACGAACGAAGGTACCTTGCAGGGAGAATGATGCGGCCAGAATACACCGGAAAATGGAGGGGAAATAACACAGACGAACCAGCGACGAGGACGAGGTAACACACACTATAAATACACACGCCAGGAATCAGGGGAAGGGAAACAGGAGGGGAACACACCTGGAAGACATCACAGCTGACGAGGTGGGGGAACGTAAACAGGACACACTGACATAAGACACAGACCGTCACAATAAAACAGGAACTACCCATACAAGAACACACACGGGCCGAACAGAGTAAACACTAACAGAAGAAGAACTGAACCAAAACACACTAAATAGAAAAACACAAAACGCTGGGTCAGACGGACCTAGGATCATGACACTTTCTTTGCTGAGAGTGGAATTTATCGTCGCATTTTGTTTTCACCCTCAGCAAAATGACGAAATCTCAAAAAGAATAAGAATTTAGACTGGATTACCTCGCTGAATCCTTTTAGAAAGGGACTCGCTTTCTGATTGTCCCAATAAGTGGCTTTCTCCTGAGTCCATTTTAATTTTCGAGAAACTCACTTTGTAACTGTTTGCAACAACATGTTGTGTAGTTCTTCCTATTCAATGGTCAGATCTGCTTAGATGACAGAGAATATTAAACAAAAATTTCAGCGCACTATGAAAGTAACAAAATAAAAAGGAAAAAGAAAAGAAAGGATAGGCTTTGTTAAGTCATGACACGTGTTCTTCATTTCAGGAGGGTAAATCATAGCAAACCTAATTGGCAGGCTCAACTTTGCAACAAAAGATAAATCATCATCCAAATTAATCTCAGACATTCATCCAATCACCCACACACAACATACAGCATAACCCTGTTTTCTCATCACATAATGAGGTTCTTCTCATGTAACCAAATGTGTGCCATGGTAAAACTTCTTCACAAAACTCAACAATCAGCTCACTCATTAAAGACCCCGCATCAGCATTCTGTTTTCTCCCTATGATGCAATCATCTGTCCTCCTATAATATTCAGTCTACTAGTCTATGTATCACTTTCATCTTACTAGTGACTTGGAGAAGATGACAAACAGAATCTCATGCTTAGACACTGTCTGGTCTTCACGAGTGTCATTGTATGTGTATATGCCTGTAGGGTTAGTGTCTCACTAGGGGTGGGTTGTTATAATCGATTTATCGATTAAAATTGATTCTGGCTTGGATAACGTGAAATCGATTCATTAAAATCCTGAATCGATTTTTTTTAATATAAATTTATTTTGCCCGAAACGCCAGAATCTCAGGTGACACCTCACAAAATTTCAACAACCACCAAACAGCTAAGACAATAAATGAGAGCAAGTACAGGTACAGGGCGGACCCGCGGATCAGAATCAGTAAGATGTCGCGTTTCTCACCTGACGGCACGGACACGGTCGGGACTGAAAGCGACAGCTCGCTGGTTCTGATCTGTCGGCGGGTCCGCGCTTTGTGTTCACGCCCTTTTTGCGCTGATTCTAAAGCTGTTAGTTTTATCTCTCTCCAAACAATATTGACCGAACCAGCAGCAAAAGAGGATCCAAACTACGCTTCACATAAACATCGTCATGAATTCCCTCTGACTTTTACTGTTTTGCTTCCACCACGATAAAATCACACTTCATGCACATCTCTCTCTCTCTCTCTCTCTCTCTCTCTCTCTCAGTTTCCCGTCTAAAAATCTGTTTTCTGCATTATTCGCTTGCTTGTTACGCACAACTCTACCGTTGTTTACAGCGCTGTCGGCCGCTGTTTTTTTTCTTTTACATACTTCCTAAAAGACAACCTAATTTCTGCCGTTCGATACTGAACAAATTTAAACTTTTTAAAATTATGCAAAAAGCAAAACGCTTAGCCGTGTCTCTAATAAAACCGCTGTAACGTCAGAGGTAACGTTCATATGTTGATTAATGGTTTTCTTTCATTTTGATGTACTGCAGAATATTTTTATAAAATCCCAGGCCAGGAAAACCACCTTCATGTTTTTCTGTGTTTTATCTTCAGCTACTTTGACACAAAGGCATCTGCTGTGACGCTCACACCTTTGATAAAGTCTTGCGTGTGTCAGCTTCCTTTTTATAGATACAAAAATATGTAAATGTTCTGATCTGAATTATAATATTTCTGACTGTCAAAATTTCCCAGATTCAAATCGAAATGAATCAAATCAAATCGAATTGAATCGAGAATCGAATGAATTCGGGACCTTGTGAATCGGAAATGAATCGATTCTAAAAATCAGTGATGATACCCAGCCCTATGTCTCACACACATGAATCAGGATGCAGAAAAGCTGTTGCCCAACTGAGGTGTGAGGAAGAAACTGAACTCACAGATACATGCTCGAGTTATCATAGCTCTGTTTCCCTCCCCTTTGATGCGTTCTCAACCACAGTCAGAAAAATGAAGGTGCCAACTGGAACCAAAAGTGATTCTTTAGACTGATGCCATAGAGGAACCTTTTTTGGTGCCACAAAGAACCTTTCAAAAAATGGTTCTTTGAAGAACCATTTCTATCAGTGGTTCATTGAAGAACCTTTAAAGGTGCCCCAAAGAACCATCAGGAAATGGTTCTTTGGGGTACCTTTAATGGTTTTTCAAAGAATCTTTTTTTTTTTAATGGTTCTTTAAAGAACAGATGTTTGCATGTTCAGTAAAAATATTTCAACAACAAGTTTTTGATTAAAATGTTTTAGCAGCGGCAAACCTGCGCTGCGAGGACTTGCAAAGAGGAGAGGAGGATGGCAGCAAAAAGGAAGGACCTGGATATAAGAAAGTATTTTTCAAAGAAACCTGTAAGTCACTTAAAGTCAAGTTCATTCATAAAATGTGTCCGTCAAAATAACGTTACAGGCTATGCTACGCCATACATGCCAAACCTTACGATTTTTCTGGGAGAATCCCGAATTTCAGGGCTCCCTCCTGAAAATCTCCCAGAGCCACCATTCTCCCCAATTTATCCCAATTTTCCACCCAGACAACAAAATTGAAAAACCATATCCCAGCTTGGCCCAGCCAATTCCAGTTTCCAACAATGGCTACTACCACTGCAGCTACTTAGTTTTAATATTACTAAACATAGCTGCCTGAAAGGCACAGCCAATCACATTGGCCATATTTGTCACATGAGGTAGGACTCCAGTAGAGAACATAGTTTAACTCTTTCTGCACCACTAGGTGAATGAGATGTTCACAGATTTTTTTTTTCTTTCTATCGGGTTTGTTTTTCTTTACTCGAAGAGATCAAATTATTGGTGGGGACAATTCAATAACCGCTGGATATTGGTGGGGACATGTCCCTTCCGTCCATGCCAAATCTACGCCCTTGGTGTGAAGATACGAGATGTGCAGCACCTGAAACTACGGATACTGGATGCCTGTGCTGGCATTTGCCCTGTGGTGTTGCTATCAGTGTGTGAAGAGTGGGAGAAGAGGGTTGCATTGAATAGAATAGAATAGAATAGAATTCAACTTTATTGTCATTGCACATGCACAGGTACAGGGCAACGAAATGCAGTTTGCATCCATCCAGAAGTGCTTTAGTGATATAGATATATTACAATATATATTAGTAATAATATAGATATGCAAGTATATTACAGAAATGGGTCTATTATGGTATGTTATAATGTACACGGTATGAAGTATGTTGTGAATATTCTATAACTATAAGTATGTACAGGCTGTAGTGAGTACAAGCTATGAACAGGCTATGAACAGGATATAAATATGAAAAACTATACAGAATATGAAATAAATAACTTTACAGAAATATGAGATATACAGTTATACAGAAATGGGAACTATGCAAGTTATAAACAGTTGTAAGGTTAAAAATTATTGTAGGTACAGAATGATTATTTACACAGAGCTATACAGTAGTGCAGTTAAGATAAGTGAGGGTGTGGATAATTTCTACAGAGGCTGTATAAAGTGCTAGTGGTTGTGAGTGGTGGTTCAGTCCATGTTATTATTGTGTGTTTGAGAGTACGGTTGTCCATTGTGGGTGTGTGTATTTTCAGTCCATGTGTTAACGTGGGTCAGATGTCAGGAGGCAGAGTTCAGGAGTCTGACAGCTGTGGGGAAGAAGCTGTTTCGGTACCTGGTGGTCTTAGTCCGGAGGCTCCTGTAGCACCTCCCAGAGGGCAGGAGGGTGAAGAGTCCACGTGATGGGTGACTGGAGTCTCTGATGATTTTTCCAGCCCTTTTCAGACACCGCTTCCTGTAGATGTCTTTTATGGCAGGAAGTGGTGCTCCGGCGATGCGCTGGGCAGTTTTCACGACCCTCTGCAACGCCTTCCGGTCCGAGGCAGAGCAGTTCCCGTACCAGACTGTTATACAGTTGGTCAGGATGCTCTCGATGGTGCAGCGATAGAAGTTCACCAGGATGTCTGAGGAAAGGTGGTTCTTCCTCAGAGTCCTCAAGAAGAAGAGGCGCTGGTGAGCCTTCTTGACCAGCTTGGAGCAGTTGGTCATCCAGGTGAGATCCTCGGAGATGTGGACACCCAGGAACTTGAAGCTGCTCACACGCGCCACAGCCGTCCCCTTAATGTGGATGGGTGGATGTGGGTCAGCATTCCTCCTGTAGTCCACGATGAGCTCCTTGGTCTTCTAGGTGTTAAGCAGCAGGTTGTTTGTGTCGCACCACTCAGCCAGACGATCCACCTCCTCCCTGTAGGCGGCCTCATCGTTGTCACTGATGAGGCCAATCACCATGGTGTCATCTGCAAACTTAATGATGGTGTTGGAACCATCAGCAGGTCTGCAGTCGTGGGTGAAGAGGGAGTAGAGGAAAGGGCTCATCACACAGCCTTGTGGTACACCGGTGTTCATTGTGATGGTAGATGAGCAGCGGTTATCCAGCCGGACATGTTGGGGCGGTTGGTCAGGAAGTCCAGTAACCATTTGCAGATGAGGGAACTGATGCCCAGGTCTGTCAGTTTCCTGATGAGTTGTGAGGGTGGATTGTATTGAACGCTGAACTGAAGTCTATAAACAGCATTCTGGCGTAGGTGTTGTTGTTGTCCAGGTGTGAGAGGACAGAGTGCAGTGCGATGGAGACTGCATCCTCTGTGCTCCTGTTCTGGCGGTATGCGAATTGGTGGGGGTCCAGGTGGGGGAAGACAGGATTTGAAGTGTGCTAGGACCAGCTGCTCTAAGCACTTAGTGATGATGGAGATGAGTGCTACTGGGCGGTAGTCATTGAGGCAAGATGGGTTGGAGTTTTTGGGTATCGGGACGATGGAGGTGGATTTGAAGCAGGCCGGTACAACAGCGTGGGCCAAGGACAGGTTGAATATGTCTGTCAGCACTCCTGCAAGCTCCCCAGAACACGCTCTGAGAACACGACCGGGGATGCCATCAGGACCTGCAGCCTTGTGGACATTGATCCTGCTCAGCACCGCTCCTACATCGGTGGGGGAGAGAGTCAGAGGTTGGTGGTCTGGCGTCACATCTGCTTTGGTTGTGGTTGTGGGGTTCCCTCGCTCAAAACGCAGCGTAAAAGTTGTTGAGCTCATTGAGGAAGGAGACATCAGAGGATGCGGGGAGGGTTTGGTGGTCCTGTAGTCTGTGATGGTCTGGAGTCCTTGCCACATGCGTCGGGGTTGGAGTTGGAGAAGTGTTCTTTCACCTTCTTTTGTAATGGTGTTTGGCTTTTTGATGCCCTTCTTTAGATTAGCCCTGGCTGTACTGTAGGCGTGTGCATCTCCTGACCTAAAGGCGGTGTTGCGGGCCTTCAGGAGGAGACGAACATCCCGGTTCATCCAAGGCTTCTGGTTGGGGTACATGGTGATCCGTTTCTGGGTGGTGACACTGTCTGTGGTTTTGGAGATGTAATCCAGTACAGATGAGGCGTACTGGTCCAGGTCTGTGTTGGTGAACATATTCCAGTCTGTGTTTTTAAATCTGTCCTGGAGCACTGAGTCTGTCCCCTCTGGCCACACTTTAATTGTCCTCACAGCTGGTTTCACACGTTGGATGAGTGGTGAATACCGAGGTGTGAGGAACAGGGAGAGATGGTCCGATTGTCCAATGTGGGGGAGGGGTGTGGCTTTGTAGGCTCCAGCCAGGTTGGAATAAACATGGTCTAAAGTCTTGTCTCCTCTGGTGTGGCAGGAGACATGTTGGTGGAATCTGGGGAGGACTGTCTTTAAGTTGGTGTGGTTGAAGTCGCCAGCAACAATAAAAGCAGCCTCGGGGTGTTTATTCTGGTGTTTGTTAATGGCTGCAGAAAGTTCTTTCATGGCCAACCTAGCATTAGCGTCGGGGGGGATATATACTGCAGTGAGTATGATCGAAGTGAGTTCTCTGGGGAGATAATAAGGTCTGCATTTGACCATTAAAAACTCCGCATTAGGTGAGCAGTGACTCTCAGTAGTAGTGGAGTTCATGCACCAAGCATTGTTAATATAAATGCACAAACCTCCACCTCTGGTCTAGCCGGAGTCATCTGCTAGCCTGTCGGTTCGGTGTGTGTGGCGTCCTGCTAACTCGATAGTATTGTCCGGTCAGCTGTTGTTCAACCATGTTTCGGTGAAAAACATGACATTTGAGTCCATAATCTGTCTGTTATTAGTGATGGAGAGCCGTATCTCATCCATTTTGTTTGCCAGAGAACGGACATTGGCGAGGAAAATACTGGGTAAAGGCAGCCGGTGTGGTGTTAGCTTTAGCTTAGCCCGTAGCCCTCCGTGCCTACCTCGCCTTTGTTTACGATCTCGGCGCCGTCTGCGTGCACTTCCGCCCGGCCGGGGAGAGTGGGCAGTCTCCGGTGTTCTGGAGATCTCTGGGATGAGTCGGAGATCGGCGATAAAACTGTTGGAGTTATGAGTCCAGATGTCCAGAAGCTCTTGTCTGCTGTAGGTCAGCAAGAGCACAGCAATTCTGGACGAATAATCCGGTTAAAAGTAGATAAAAAAAACCGCTAAATAGCAGATTCTGGAGAGACACTGAGCCTCGCGTTGTTCACGCGCCGCCATCTTTTAGGGTCACCGAAAATTGTGTTGACAATCCAACACAATGGGCAGCACATTGAACACATGTTATAAGTGGTGAGAAACTTGTAAATAACTCATGAAAGAATAAAGTTACGTTGAAACCAAGCACATCATTGTTTTTCTTGTGACATTACCAATAAGTTTGATGGATCACATGGCCCTCTTCCAATTGAAAAAAACAAAAGGGCAGCATTGAGAACTGTCTAACACCTTTGGTAAGCCACCCACACACATACATTGTAGACAGAGATATTTACATCACACACGCACACACACACCCACACACACACACACACACACACACACACACAAACAATTAAGACATGCGTTTAGCAAAAGGGGTGAACGGTAGGACAAGATCTTAAAAAGAAAGGTAACGGAAGATAAGATGAGGAAGAAGTTGTTTTCGAAACTGAGTATGATGTGTAGGTGAATGTAGAATCAGAATAACAGGAAAGGGGGTGGTAAATCAGGAACTTTGGAAAAATATAAATGTAACAGATCGGAGGACTGCCCTTCGAATCTGCTCGATGCTGTGTGCTGAGCTGATTCCCTCCTGCACAGGGGTTGAAATAAAGAAGTTGATTGAATTGAAGAAGTCTGTCTTGAGTTGTCTGTTTTTCATCAGGTCAGAAAAAGAGGATCGGGAGCGGCAGCTGTAAGCCGACAGTTTTGGTGTTTCCGCATGGTTTCTGCAGCCTGGTCCATTGGGCGAAGGAGATGACGCATGAGGAAAAGGTGAACAAGGTCCACATGTAAAAAGGTGAGCAGAGCCTGTTTTGAACAAAGTCAGCATACTGGAAACTCTAAATTTTACCTGTTCACCGTAACCAAACACGTTGAATTCTCAAAATTGACTCGGAGACATAGAGTAGTCTGATTGTTTGGCATGTATGGCAAATATGATATGGCAGGTATGTCTGTACTTTATCCACCTCCCACCCGACATGAGGGCTGAGGTCAGAAGTCCCACTCAGGCCAAAGTGTGAGGTGTGAGACAAAAGTCCCGCTCACCTCAAAGTTGAGGGTTGGGTAAGAGTCCCACTCGCACTTTAGAGAAAAAATTGAAGTGAAAGTGAAAGACAAGGGCTGGGTCCTGCTCGCGAATTAGTGAAGAGAAAAAAGGAGTGAGGGCTGGGTGTAAACACTACACGGATGATAAATTAAGTTGTCCTAGGAGCTGGTTCGCCCCTCCCATAAGTCGATGGGGTTACGGGACTGCCCTGGGGATCCAGAGAGCTGGGAAGACGTCCCTGGGGAGTTGAGGATGTTAAAAAAAAGTCAGGTCAGAAAAAAAGGATCGGGAGTGGCAGCTTTACGCCGACACAGGATGACACACATATGAAAATATCAATATCTAATTTGGTTAGATTTGTTTTTAATAGTAAATCTGACATACGGACAAAAGTAAACTTGGCAATTAGTGGTATAGTCGGCAATACCCTGTTAATAGGAACTACAATTGCCTTCCGCCTCTCATTCATGTGCATGTTACAGGAGTATGAGCCAATGAGAAACCCGAGGCACAAAACATTAGACCACAAAATGCACAATCTTGACTTTCTTCACAGATGATAACTACGTTTCCCTTCAGCATAAACATTATGCTGTGCGCAATGTATATAGGAAGAAATTTAAATACTGTGGCAACACAACAAAAACTTTTAAAACGTTTAAAAAAGTGTGTGTGTGTGTGGGGGGGGGGGCTCACCCAAAACTAACGAAATGCCACATGTTGCCATACATTTTTTTGATTGGTCGACATCGTACATTTTTCCAACATTAGGAAAGGGTGGGTTGTTGGCACTGTTCTTAGAAAATGCAGTTTTTACACTTTCTTCCTTTTTACAGTATAGGCCTGAATAAACATTTCACATATTTAGTCATAACTCCAGCTTTAACTTACACTTTCTACAAAAGTTGAAATGGAGTCTCAGGGTGGCATCTTGTTGCTGTCATCTTAAATTGTTCATGTGATTTGATTTTCACTGCTATGTACATGACACATAACTTTATCTATCCATCAAGCCAGATAACACACATCAATTAGTTGGATACCATATTTCTAAGATTTCCAGGGCTGAGTACAATAACCTCAGTTTAATCTAAATTCAGAAGCAAAAAATTTGAGGTGATCCAGGTCTTTCTGTCTTTAACCTCCTAAGACCCGAACTCTTCCACGACATGCATTTTTAATTTCTCTTTGATATTTAGGCATATTGGGGCCTAATGAATGTAAAAACAAAGAATTTCCAGATTTTTTTTTTTTTACCTTATTTTTGTTTTTAAGAAAAATGAGAGCCACAAATGAGGATATTCATTTAAAATTTTGTTAGAACAGTAGCAGTATAATGTCCTCGTAAGTGGATATCAGGCCCATGTAGAGCAAAATTGAGTATTTTGTTCAAAATAACCAAAAATGTGATGTCCACATATGTGGACGGCAGGTCCTAGGAGGTTAAGACAACCAGATTCTTACACTTGATGGCATTACCTTGGCCTCCAGTAACACTGTGAGGAACCATGGAATATTGGCATTTCGACCAAGACATGTCCTTCAATGCACATATTAAACAAATATGTAAGACTGCTTTCTTCCATTTGTGCAACATCTCTAAAGTTAGAATTATCCTGTCTCAGAGTGACGCTGAAAAACTAGTTCATTCATTTATAACTTCCATGCTGGACTACTGTAATTCATTATTATCAGGAAGTCCTAAAAACTCCCTTAAAAGCCGTTAATTAATCCAAAATGCTGCAGCAAGAGTCCTGACAGGGACTGTCAGAGTGTTTCTCTAACAGGAGACACTCTTTACACTCAACTCAGCACAAAGACTGAGGCACCAGACCAGACTCCAAACCCAGGGTAAAGAGTTTCAGTGAATGTGGTGTTGAAGGTGTGGAGGTGGATCAGAGTGTCAGAGAAGACTCTGTAGAAGGACAGAGTGCCAGCAGGACAGTCCACATACACTGCTGCTCTGTTAGAGACACAGGAGGAGGAGGAGGAGGAGATGGGTGTTTTTCTATTATTGTGATAAACACAAACAGGACCACCATCAGAGCAGAACAGACTCCACGACTGATCATCATTTCCAAACAAGCAGTTTTTACTGCGTCCTTTCCTTCTGATGCTTCTGTAACTCACTGATATATCAACCCTTCCACTCCACTGGACCTCCCAGTAACAGCGACCAGTCAGACCATTTCTACACAGCAGCTGTTTCAACTCATCAAATCTGTCTGGATGATCAGGATATGACTGAACCTCCTCCACATGTGTCACCTTCCTGTTGTTGTCAGACAGTTGGAGGTTTGTGTTCACTGTGTTTGTGTTGATTGTGAGTTGACAGGAATCTGATGGAGAGAACAAACACAATCCAGCTGCAGTTATTGATCCATCATCTGTTCATTGATTGACACTTTGATGATGACTCCTGACATGATGAAGATGGTTGAATGTGTGCTGCTTTGTTTTCATGAATCCCATTAAAAACACACTTACACTTCCTCAGACCTGGTCTCAACCATCGGACTCCAGCAGGCTCCACCCTGAAAGGAGGAGGGGTCAGAGCAGCACAGTCAGCATGCACACATGGACATTACATGGCTCTCACACACACACTGTTACACACTGATAAAGGAACAGTCCAACATTTTCACAAATACACTTTAATTCATACATGGATCAAATTGCTGATGATTTGGACTGATCCTGGATCTTTCGGTACACCACTGTGTTGAATGAAATGCAACTGATTCAAACTGTGACCTTCACTATCTTTATATTCCTCTTCTGTTTAGCTGGAAAGGACACCTCCCTACAGTGGACCATATATTTGTTTTTGAATATTTCATGTTGAAACTATTAAGGGCCCAGTGTATTTCCTCAGCAAACACTGTGATCCTCATGTTAGTGCACTGAATTGTCCTGCTGTCAGCTGACATCACTGAGAGTCACCTGTCAGTCTCCTTCTGTCCTCTGAAGGTCAGAAAATTCATTTGTCACATTACTGACTCAATGAAGACAAACTGGGAAGTAGAAAATCATTAATTTTGCAATATTTATTCTATTCTATCAAAATAGAACAATAAATATTAAACTCTGACTGCTGAATATTTGATTTAAATATACAAAGATTTAACTACATGCAATTCACTATGGTATAAAAACTACTATCGCTCAGTACATTTAGTCACTAGTAATGACCTAAAAACACAGCTCTGTGTTCCTATGTTCACATATTCCACTCAGCAATTCAGGAACTTTCTGAAGTCTGCATGAACCACGTGATGATACCGCATTCCACTGACACAACTGTCCATTCAACAGCTCTGCTTTCTGAGCTCATGTAACCATGGTAACTCAACAGCTTCTTGTCTGAGACAGGTCCACTTAATAGCAGTTAAGAAGCTGAGTCATTTGAATATTATTATCTGATTTTTTTTTAAATCTCCTCTGTCTCTCTCCCTTCTTTATGTTTCTTAATGTCATGTAACTCTGTGTGGCAGGCAGGATTGGATCAAACTGCAGCATTTGAGATATGGACAGATAAAATAGAAGAGGTAGCTTTATTTTGCTGTTCAAAACCTCAAAGGCTACATACAAGAAAACTAAGCCGCGAACAAAAAACTAGAAACATGGAACTCAAACTAAGAAACTATAAATCTAAGCTGGGAAAAGAGAACTAGCAATTTACCAGGAACAAGTATGATGAGATAAATATTACCTGGTAGTACATTATTTTTTTGTTTATTTTTTGCTCAAACAAAATGATGGAGTGTCCCAGATTTACGCCCTGTGGTGTCCCCCCCCAAGATGGACAATTGACCCCTATTGATCTTCTGCCTAATCACATGAGAAGCTCACTTGCGAAAGTGTAAAAATGAGTGTGGGTCACAATCAGCCAAGATTTCAGGTGAGCTTAATGTGAAAACTTACCCCACCCTATCATGTGATTTTCTGAGGCCAAATGGCCCAGGGTGTGAGTGGGTATTAAAGCATCTGGGAAGGGATCTCAAAACTGGATTATAGATGGCAGATAGTTGGTGTCGTAAGCCACCACCTCTGTTCAAAGATGGTCGTTCACAGTGGACAGAGATGGCTTCTTTCTCTCCTCTTTCAAACCATCTGTCCCCTCTGTCCAAAATGTGAACATTGGTGTCCTCAGAGTGACCCTTGACCTTTAGATCCAGATTGACAACCGAGTATTGTCCCGTGGAGGTGGCTCTTCTATGCTGTGCCATGCGTTTATAAAGTGGCTGTTTTGGTCTCTCCAATGTAGAGGTCTGGGCATTCTTCACTATACTGTACAGCATACACTACGTTGTTAACCCACATAGCAAGCAGGTTTGGTCCGGATCTGGTATCAAGCCGGCACTGCTGACTGACTTCTGGCATGATAAGATGTATATCATCCAGATATGGGCCAGGCCTGGCATAGATGGCACTGTCTATGTGATGGCATGCCACATCTGGCTCGATTGTGGTTTGGTTTATGTGGCCCAGACTCATAGAAAACAGGTCTGGCCCGGATCTGGCATCAAGCTGGCACGTCTGACTGACTGGTGTCATGGCAGAGTGTATGTCAACCAGATGCGGGCAAGGTATTTATGTTCCTATTTTCCTATTTTAGTTAGAAGACCCAAATGCCATGCTGCAATACTATACTGCTATGGTAGCCTACGTTTCAAATGCAGGTTTGACAGGTTTGTGAGTAGAGATAGACCGATCCAGTATTACGTATCGGTATCTGTCCGATACTGACCTAAATTACTGGATCAGATATCGGAGAGAAATAAAAAATGTAATCGATCCATTAAATATCAAGAAAGCACCTCACAAAACTTGCGACATGGCGTAACCCAGCTCGTACCCACATAGAAAGCAGGTCTGGCCCAGATCCAGTATAAAGCCAGCACTGCTAATATACTATACTGCTATGGTAGCCAATGTTTCAAATTCAGGTATGACAGGTTTGTGAGTGTACACTTTATCCAAAACCTAGTGAGGGTTTACTCATGTTTACCACCCCCGGTAGAGCTCGTAATCGGAAGGTTAGTGGTTCGATTCCTCGCTCCTCCAGTCTGAATGTCAAGAGTGTGAATGTGTATGAATGTAATTAGGAAACAGAGAAAGTGTGTGATTGGGTGAATATGGCATGTTGTACAGAGCACTTTGAGTAATAAGGGGGGAAGGAAATGTGCTGTAAAAGAATAATTCACTGTCTGAACAGAGATTCGTCATGTTACTTTAGGACTATTTATGTCCCACATGTTGTTATTACATGGCTTGACTAAGGTACACATTTGGCTGACATCTGGGCCAGCACAGGGCCAGCTGTGTGTCTGCAACTGGCCTTGTGCTGGCCCATGTCTGGGCCACCTCTGGCAAACCTGATCCGGGCCACTAAAGGGCCGTCATTCTTTGCGTTATGTGGGCCATGTGTAAGCACATTGTGTGGGCCAGATCTGAGCCATACCAATTTTGCTATGTGGGAAGTTTGTGTCTAAACCTGTTTATCCTTCTGTCAGTGCCACTGCCTGGTATTGTGACTGTGGACATACAGCATGGGAAACACACACATTTAACATGGCTAACACTTTATTAGGTACACAGTGGCCACTATCTCAGGTACACTACACCCGTTTCTCCCAATCCATATTTCCTGTAGCTCCTTGACTGACTAATACTGGATACTGCTGTTGCTTCCTCCATTCATGCCTCTGAATTCCTGCTGTGCTGTGCCTTTGCCAGTTTCTTTTTCTTCAGCCTTTCATTTGTTCTTCACTTTCTTCTTCAGCTCTTTAGACACACTTTCCAGGAAGGCAGCAACACTTTCTGTGCCCCACTATTCCTCATATCTAGTTCCAACTGGTCACAAACACTGGCTAACAATTCAAAAGCCACCAATCCTGACACGTACACACCTTCCAATCAGCTCGTCTCTCACCAATCAAACACTCTCTAAGCGTCTGCTCCTGTGCTTTGCTCCCACCTGTCTCTTGTTTGCAGGTAGCTCCCAGTGTATATACTGTCCTCTTTTTCTTTGCCTGCTTTGTATTTCTTTTTGATGGACTTTGTGTTTCCTCATTTGTCACTTTTCCATTTGGACCAATAAACGCTCCTTTTTGTCACTTCCTTCCTGCCTCTGTATTTTCCACCTGGGTCGTCTCTAAATGTGTTTATTGATTGTTTTCACTTCCATTATTTTATACACTCTAAAAAATATTCGTTGTGTTTGTCGGTAGAACTTAACAAAAAAACACTTTTCTGCTTAAAAAAAAGTAAGTTGTCTACATGTACACGTTTCAGTGAGTTGACTAATCAATGTTAAAAGTCAGTTCAACACAAAAATTAAAAAACAGCACCTTAACTTAAATGTTTGAGTATATTGAATAAAATACTTTTATCATCAATCAACAACAGAAAATATTAAGTTTGTGTAACATGTAAAAATGAGTTTCAACATCCTTCTTGTTTGAATTGAGACGATTCAGACAGCAGAGGGCAACCCCGTAGCAACAGTTTCTGGATTCTTGTGGCCTTGTGGGAGAAGAGGTGTGTTTGCCCTAGACTGTGTTCGGTGAGTTAAGTAAGTACTGAATTCTAAATGGATGAATTACAAGTTATATTTGTACACTTTAAAATGTCATCTTTAAAAAACTGAAATTTGATGGTTTTAATCGTAATTTAGCAGAGTAGAGTTGTTGTTGTTGTTTTTTTAAGTTTAGCTAGCCGTTTCTTTTAGCTAGCAAACGTTCCTCACAAATAAAAGAGTACAGATACAATTAAAATATGTCACTTGTTAGGGTACATTTGGTTAGCCGATAGACCATGCCGACAGCAGAGCATGTTCAATTTGAACCCGTATATGTTCAAATTAACGGGTCAGCAGCTGCTCGCATTTTTATCATGGTGTCAGAGTAAATTCGTGTTTCCACAAGATGGTCTCGGATGAGGTAACTAATTACTGACAGAGTAAAATGTGGTGAATTTATCCTTGACTAAAAGTATTTATATCAATTGTGTTGATGTTCTAAGCTCGACTGGGAACTCTGCCTGAGGTTAAAGTTGGTTGACCTAGCAAAAAAAACCAAAAAACAATATTGTGTGTGTGTGTGTGTATGTGTGTGTGTGTGTGCATACACTTGCATTTGCTTTCTGTAATTGTAAGCATAATGTAAAGTGTGGGATTGTGGCATGTCCACAGTGGTATTTAAATAGTTTAAAAGAAATTTCTCTTACACATTTTGATTTGACACCTTATTACAAGTTTAAACTGAAGTCTGTAGATGTAAATTTTAAAATTCTATTTTGTTCAGTCTTTATGATTCATTTTTTTCAGTGTTGCATTGTAGTGTTTTAGAGAAGGTTTTATACTTAAAATAGCTTGTTAACTCAAAAGCTTCAATAATTCTTTGCATTACAAAAGGTTGCAGTAAATTTCAAAATGCATTGGACTTGCAAAATTTGCAAATTTGAAACATCAAGAAGGAATGAGCTCTTAAAGCATTACAGGCTTAAACATAGCCATGGTGGACTGTTTATGCCTTGCCTGTACTGGGATTGTTACTGCTCATTTGAACATATGCTTCTCATAGGAACCGAAAACACACTCCTCACTCATTGGATGACTTCAACCCTGACCTGATACAGAGATGTGTCAGTCATTTGAATGCAGGAGACGATCCTCTTGAGGAACATAATGAAAATCCATTGTGTGAAGATGTAGCAAATGCAGAGGATGAAGAAATTGGTGAATCGCCTAATTTAATTGAGAAACATTTAGCCCACCTACTACTAAAACTGGAAAGTATATATAATGTACCTCGCAGGTGTATTGATGAATTAGTTGTTACAGTTACAATTCATTTCTTCCTCTGCTTCAGGTCCGATTCATCAAAAGCACAATTGTGCTGTTGATGAAATTTAGGTTACATTTACTTTTACTCACCTTATCCTACTGCTAGCAAAGTGGGCATTTAAAGCAGGCCAGTGTGTAACAGTTTAAATTGAAGTTACAAAGATTAAATCTTTAATTCTTTTAAAACATATTTAAAATCAATGGCACAACGCAAGTCACATAAATGTAATAGTTTTGACTTTTCACCTAATAAACTGTAAGTTTAATTTTTGTTTTGCTTTTTTTATTCTCCAGAGTTCGGTGGAAAAGAAGAGAGAGGTTGCAATCCGTTGCCTGAAGGTGTATCTGAAAGAGAAGGAAGAGGATCTCTTCAGAGAACAGCTGGTAGGTGAATCTCGCATTCTTTTGTGTTTTATTTTGAAATGGCACATAAAATGCTGACATGTTTCCATTTAAACTACCTACTTGCCAGGATGGTGAACAACAGTTCCCAGAAGAAGTGGTAAAGATTGTAGTCACCAGACTTGCAGCAGTGTCTCTCCCAGATGTCGCTAAAATTGTGATTGAAGGAACAGCAGTCCTGGAAGACCTTGATGTGCCCAGAGCGTGTGCCTTAATGATGGGGCTTATATACGCCCTCAATCTGAGCTACCCCAAACAAGTAAAGAACACTCTAGAGGTATTTCTGGAACTTGATGGGCTTAAAGCCAGTCCACGGGTAATGTCTCTTAAGTGCAAATTTCTGTCGTGAAACGAATGTGACTTGGACTGTAGTATTCCGATGTGCCTCTTATGTTTTTGTATGCAGTCCTAGATGAGTGTAGTTTTGAGAAAAGTTTGTAATACATATAATCTTAGCTTTGGATTGTTCCGTTGTTGAACATTAAAATCTTTTGTCATTTCCTTGATTCTGCGACAAGTTGAACAAGTTGATACCAATTTAAATTATTGTTAATGTACATGAAGTACTTTTTTTTTTTTTGCTTAGTCATTTATAATTAAAGGGCTGCTGTAATGTTTCATTTATGTTGTATTGATACAGATTTGTATTACTTTGAAAATGTTTTGTAATAAATTAATCAATTGGAATAAGTGAAATGGCTTTGTGTGATTTTAGAAAAGTTACTATAGAAACCTAAACTAATTGGCATGGATAATTGTGAGTAGGATATATGTAAAAAAGTTAGTTGGTGTAACTCAACTAATGTGATTTCTCAACTTAATTTTACCAGAAATTTTAAATTAATATTAGGTTGCATAAACTTAATTATGCTTTTGGAGGTCAAGGTAAATCATGTTGGCTTGTTAAACAAGTTGAGTTAGCCAAACCTAAAAATTTACTTAATAATATGCAAAATTTATAACTTAAAAAGCTGAGTGGAAATTGTTGCCTTAATTTTTTTAAGTTGGGGCAACAAAATATTTTTAGAGTGTAGTGTGTGCTGGCTTTTCACAGCACATTGTCACATTTGTCTATGAAAAGCACTGAAATACATGAATGCAATTGTGCAGATCTGCTTGCTTCTAAATGTAGAGAAAACCTCCCTGTAGTTGACAGCTTATACCACAGCTCTGATTATAACACAATGACTTGTTTTCTTAATGAGTAATGGTATTTAATTTAATGGTTTTTTAATTTCTTAAAAGAGTAATGGTAAATAGACTCATATCTACAAATTGTTCCAGGAGAACTTCTCAAACATTAATCTTCCTCCTCTATAAGACAAAATCTTTGTCCCAATTCAGTTTGTGATGGACGAGTCGGGTGTATCCTTCGTAACACACCCTATCCCAGGACTCATAGCGCGGTGGTGTCTAATTTTTTTTGAAAAAATGTCAGGCGGCTCAAGCGAGGTGGTCGAAGAGTAAATTTTTAAAAGTACTGAGTTTTATTTTACTTATTGATGTAGCAATGCCAATGTTCCAGTAATGAAGAACAAGAAAACATTACTGGTGGCCACATGTCGGCAAAGTTCTGTGACATTATTGACATTATTGATGTAAGTACTTAGTGTAGTTCAGGTTTAAAGACTTTACTTTAAAATATATGCCATTCAAAAGTTGAATTTAATCTTACAGCAGTAAGATTACATGAAATGTTTCTTCTCTCATGCTGTTTTGTAGCAGTGTATACACCTGAGACGATTGTATAGGAATTTATTTTAATTATGTATCAATCACATTATTTTATTGTATAATGCCTTGGAGCCACTGGATTTAAACATGTTTCACATCAATACTGTAAGACAAATGGTGGGGGTCTAGTGAGGAAGTAGACAATGCCACAGGAAGTCTTTTGTCTCTTTGAGGACTCTGGGAGGTAGCAAGGGAGTGTGAACCTTAAGTTGTGAAACAGCTGTGTACTGCCTTTTGTTCCTGGAGAAGGTGTTTAACTGAGAGCCATGCTAGGCTCAGTGAGACTCTGCTGACCTGCCCCGTGGTCATGCAGGCTCTCCACAAGCTTGGTTGTCTGTTCTTTGTGCTTTGATTAAAGAATGTTGGCTACTGCTCACCGCTCATCTGCAGGCTTTATTTAAATGGAAAACTTCCACAACAAAATGGCGACGAGGATGGGATGGTCCATGTGGTCGCTGAACAACGGTTCCGTGGACGGGCTGATCACCCCTGAGGGAAAAGGTACCTTTGTCCTACCAGCTGTTGAAGCAAAGGAAATGGAGGAGTCACGGAGCCGTGTGTTTCAGCAACCACTGAGACCATCGACTTTGAGGGGACTCCTGCAGATGGGTGAGTGATAGCTAACTTGTAACAAGTCACGAGAGTTTTGTGTCTGGCCGAGGAGGTGAGTGTGTTGCAGCCTTCGGGGAGCTCAAGAAGGTCAACTTGTTATGACCTTCCAGGGCAAGAGCTCCGAAGGAGTCTTCGTGTAGAATCACGGAGTGACATCCCTAGCGTCTTCTAAAAGATCCTAACTTCTTCAAAGGAGACTGGGGGTGGCGGTGTTCATTCCTTGGTCCATAGAAGGCAAGGAACCTCACGGGGGACGCCTCGTGTAGTAGGAAGAGAATCTAGATTCCAGGGGCAGTCAGCGGAGCCGGATTAGCGGCTCGAGAGGCGACTGCGGCAAGCGCTCCACTGGGCAACCAGGGACAAAACTCAATGTGTGACTGTATGGTAAGAACTGTGGGTAAAAGTATGTTGTGAGATGAAAGAGAATGGTTGTGTGGGAAAAGTTGATTTGTGTGTAAAAACTGTGAAAAATGGGGTTCAAAATGTTGAAAATGGGAAATAAAACAAGAAAAAAAAAAGAGAGAGAGGAGTGTAGAAATGTGTGTAAAAGTTGTTTCCAACTAGCAGAAGACGGTGGTACTGCAGGCCACCAGCTCCGCTAGGGTGGACACACACACACAATTAGCAAAATTGTTGATGAAAATAAGTAATAAAATAGGAAGAGGGTTTGGTGGTTTTCAATGTAGAACAACAATGTAGAACAACTACAATCTCTCTGGGTTTTTAAGAAAGGGGAGTTTCAGAACCAGAGAGAGGAGACGTGTTGTTTTAAGCAATGAGAAGAATGACCAAAATGTCTCAGTGTGTCACTTGCAGGTGAAGAGCAGACCCCGATCAATTTTCCACGTGCAGCAGTCGGAAGAAAATTATAGGTTAACATCATTAGAAACACTCTAGGCAAGTTTTGGCTGAATTGTTTTACAGCTTAACTTCCATGTGTTTGTCACCCTGAGAAAACAATCTCCAAGAATCTCTCCCTGAAGACAAGAAATGCAGTTCCAGAACAATGATGGATATCAAGAGCTCACAGCAGTGTCCTGAGCAGTGAAGAAAAGTTGCAGCAGCAGCTATGCAAGACAGCGACAGCAAGCAGAAAAATGGCATCATCATGACTGGATGGATGGATGTGCATTTCCAGCGAGCTGCAACTTCACTGTGTGTAAATGGACCTTTGAAAAGACTGTCTGAGCTGGACATTTGCCACTTTTGGAGCAAAATGGCAAGATGAGACAGTGGAAAACACAGGACGAAGCTGAAAAACAACTGACTCTCACTGGACTGCTGCAAGGGGGGAGAGATGAGATGAGACCACAGTGGAAGGAGCAGGGGAGGACATGGCTGTTTTAGGTGGGAAATGAAATTTGGGTTTAGGAAACTGGGAAGGAAAACGACTGCCTTGCGTGGAGAATTGAAAAGTGTCTGGAGCACCGCAAAGAGGAGAGGTACACAAAAATTACACAAACAGAAAAATGCATTAATCCTACTAACACAAACACACATGCAATGAAGCTCATGAAGACCAAATAGCATTTTAAGCATGCATTGCTGTCACCATCATCTTGTCCGGTTCACTTAGTGGGTTAAGAAGTGATACATAGACTAGTGAACTAGTATTATTTTGGGGAAGGATGATTGAATTATTGCAGGGGTGAACAGAATGATGCAGGGGGGTCAGATGAGTGGAGACTAATAGATTATTGAGTTTCTTGTTTCTGATGTGTGGGGGAGGTCTTATCATGACACACATCTGGTTACATGGGGGAAAACAAAACTCATTATCTAATAGAATATTGCTGTTGTGTGAGGTGTGACTGGTGGATGAAAGTTTGGGAGATTTACTTGGCTGATGCATTTTCCTTTGGTACCACTTTGAAACTGACAATTAGTTTTGTTTGGATCTATCATTCTAAGAGAGTATGCTTAGACAACTTCTAAAAAGAGGCCTTCATATTTTTTTGATTTTTAACAGTGCACTGAGATTTTTTGTTTGGCAATTTTCTCTTTTTCAAGCAGGCCTGCAAGATCGGGATCGAAAGCGCTACAAAACATGTTGAACAATCGCAAGTGAGCTTCTCCACAATTAAAATGGGCTCTGGAGAAAGCCTCTTATTTGGGACAATCAGAAAACAAGTCCCTGTCAAAAAGGATTCAGCGAGGTAATCCAGTCTAAAAAAAAATTTTCTTTTTTTGAAATGACGTCATTGCTGGCCGTAGAAACTTATTGCGTCACGAGAGGTTCTACTGTCAGCAAATAAAAAATGGGGACTGACTGGACTGACAAAAGCTTTCACTGACTTGACACCAGTATGCAAAATTGCACCTCCACCTTGACCTGACAAAAGGGTGGATGTATGTATGTTTCTTTTTACAGGAGCAGAAAGGTGACAGCAACAGGTTGCATGGGCTTTTGGGTCGTGCTGACTTAACCTTTTAATTGCCACTTTCTGTGTCTTTGTGAATTTACCAGCAGTGTGTTATTCATGACCTTGTATTGTTTACAGTGCAGAGGTCACTTTGAGAAAGTGCATACAGATGTGCTGCGCTAACATCTACATCACTTTTTCCACAGCAGAGGGCTAATCGTGGGATCTAATCACATGATTTACAGCAGGACACACCACTGGCTAATGTTTTTTTTTTTGTCTTATGACAGGGCCTGGAGTGATGCTACTCCAGGGGAGAAGCCCTGGGAGTTTTTAAGTGACAATGCAAAACTTTATTGTGCATGTCTAATTGTGATAAGCTGACATAGGGCAAAAGAGGGTTTTCCGGGGAAGCTTTCATTTTTAAATTGCAGGGACCGTGACATGAGGGATATGGAAGGAGAGACTGAGGTGCAAATGCAGACCATGACTGGGAGAGAATGCTTCAACAGGACCAGCGAGAAGCAGGGACCATCTGCAG
The DNA here is from genome assembly GCF_013358895.1 of Oreochromis aureus. Classification (NCBI taxonomy): domain Eukaryota; kingdom Metazoa; phylum Chordata; class Actinopteri; order Cichliformes; family Cichlidae; genus Oreochromis; species Oreochromis aureus. Next base: position 132,731,376 of record NC_052944.1, on the reverse strand, counting down.
GACAGCAGACAAACAACAGTGGGCTGCACCACTGGGCTTCCAAAGGATTGTCATGAGGAGATTTTGAACAGCAAAATCTTAAAATAAAATGAAAGAGTTTCGCTGTTGACGTTAAGGAAGACAACTAAGGTGTACGACGTGCTCTGCCTTAAATCTACAGCCGCGTTGGAACAGAAATCGAGGGATGAAGAGAGCGTGCCAAGCTCCAAAAGTGACAGCGCAGAGGGAGACCAGCGTTGGAATTATGACTCTGTAAATGGCACAGACACCAGGAGCCATGACTGGGACTGAGAATGACCACCTAATGCTGTTTCACTTTGCCATGCAAAGTACTTTGATACTCTGGAGAAGACCTTTCCTCTGTATCATTGTTGTTGCCATTTGCATGTGAGAGCTTAGATTGTGGGGAGGATTAAAAGATGAACAAAGGGTGGTGGGAGAACAGTGAAGTGAGGATACACAGTGTGAAACTCCTTTAAGTGTACAATAATGTTGATGTGATATACAGAATGTCAGGAAAGAAATTCTGGTATTAATGTGATTCTTGATTTAAGAATCAAAGGGTGGGATTGTATAGGAATTTATTTTACTTATGTATCAATCACATTATTTTATTGTATAATGCCTTGGAGCCACTGGATTTAAACATGTTTCACACCAATACTGTAAGACAAATGGTGGGGGTCTAGTGAGGAAGTAGATGCCACAGGAAGAGTCTTTTGTCTCTTTGAGGACTCTGGGAGGTAGCAAGGGAGTGTGAACCTTAAGGTGTGAAACAGCTGTGTACTGCCTTTTGTTCCTGGAGAAGGTATTTAACTGAGAGCCATGCTAGGCTCAGTGAGACTCTGCTGACCTGCCCCGTGGTCATGTAGGCTCTCCACAAGCTTGGTTGTCTGTTCTTTGTGTGTTTTGATTAAAGAATGTTAGCTACCGCTCACCGCTCATCTGCAGACTTTATTTAAATGGAAAACTTCCACAACACTGTCACCTGTCTGTCTGTCCTGCACTCTCTCTCTGTTTCTTTCTCTCTGATTGTGGAATAAAAGTATGAACATGTATTTATAAGTTACACTTGTGTTTGAATCCTGCAGCTTATCACACATTTGATTTCCATGTGTGACAACTGCAAGTGTCCAGAGTGAGGACAGACTGAGGGACCCACTGCTGCACATCATCTGTGAGGCTTTGCACCCCTGATGATCCACCAGGACAAACTCAGCAGTGTGTGAGGAAGAGGAGGAGGAAGAGCCAGCAGCAGCTGACAGATGGAGAGAATAGACAGACTGTTCCCTGTTTGTGAAGGACTGCTAGGAAAATTTAACATAACTAATTGTCTGTCCTGAATCAGTCTTATTAGGTAATGTTCAAATAATGTTATCATTCCAGTGTTTTCAGTGTGGGAGAAAGTACTCAGGGCCTTCAGCAATTCCCCATTGCTGGCCGCGAAAGATTACCGCTCACTCGCAGAAGAAGCGGATCACATTCTCCCAGCTACCTGGAGCTTCAAAATCCAGGCAATAGTTCCCAACTCACCAAGGGCATCTCCCGCACCCCAACCGATTCTCTCGGGGGCCTCCGACTCATCAATGGTGGCTGGGATTGTGGCACAGCGGCACCGCGGAAAAGGGCTGTGTTTTTACCATCAGCGTAACAGCTCTGTGCCACCTTTGCAGTTTTAAGGCCCAGGGAAACGAGCCTACCAGCGCTTCGTAGCGGCCGCGACTGCTGGTGATAAGGAAAGACTGCTCTTCATAGAGGACTCACGCTCAGGGAGACTTTTCTGGTCAACTCCAGCTCCCAGAAGAGCCTTGGGAACTCTCGTGTTGTCTTTGCACACTTTGCTTGTTGTCTTTCCAAAATGATATATAATTTTATCTTTTACAAAAAAATGGAGATTTCCCACGTACCATCAGAGAGTACCACAGTTTGAGAATCACTGCTTTAAGGTAAGTTCATCTATAGCCTTTTTAAATTGTATTATTTTTTTTCTGTATTGGTGTATCTTTTTTTTTTAAATCTTTAAATAGCTGTTATACTGGCAGAGTTCTTTTTCAATGTATTGATCATATATTTTAACCATGTCACTAGTAATTGTAGAATTACATTGTTACCAGTTGTATGCATGTGGGTCGTATGCTTCATCACATACACAATGAGCCCATTGTAAGTTCACGGGGGAGAAGTTAAACAGATAGTGAGACTCCTTCTGCTTATCAGGGATGTAAATCTCTAGGTGATGGCTAAGCAGGAATCAAGGTCATAAATTATTTTCTTCTCTGGGGGGAACGTTTCAAGGAAGGTCTGAGCTGAAAGTATCCGGTTGTTCAGTGATGACGTGACGAATCCTACTTCCGGGCCTAAAGCAGTCTGCGTTTAATATGGCTTTTGTGTTGTTAACATGTTTAATGTTTTGTATTTTCTTCCATTTAATCTGAACAAGCTCATAAAACAGTCAGTGATCACTGTTGACCTCCCTCGGCTTTTATTACCGCTAATCATTTATTTAAGCTCAGTTTTTAAAACCTTACGATGTAACTACAGCCCAGCCCATGCAGCAGTGTATGAATGACTAACCTCGTATAGTGGATGGATTATCTCACTTGCTCTCCTGGCTGAAGTTTGGTCCTTTTACAGCATCCTGCCATGCGATTACATTTGTTCCTGACCACTGAGAACACTCACGTTAACTTTTATCGAGTGGAAAAAAAGTTAGCTTGTTTATATTATGCTAACATAGCTGTGTCGCTAGCGGTCACGTAGCACATCATCATATACCAGCTAGCCAAACTTCAGTAACCCTACAAACGTCACTGCTGTTTAGTTTTCTGTCTTCATTTATGTTGGAAGTGATAGCAGAGCTGTACGTTTGAATTTGTTTCCAAAACCCCGCAGCCAGGACATGCTATATTGTATTTAGATAGAAGCTAGCGAGCTAACTTCCTGCTAACTTCTAACGCCGTTAAATGTCATAAATTCCATTTTCATGGATGCCTGGATGTTAAACTCAATTGTTACACCTGGTGGAGCAGAACACTGATCATTTTATTAAAGATGAAAGACTTTAGACAGTTTTTCAACTCTCAGTAATGCCACAGTGATCGTTTGATATATGGACCTGCAGCGGAGTTTAGGCCCAGACACGGCCAGTGACGTCAGACTGAACAACCGGATAGACTCATGTGATGTGTTGTGGAATGTCTTTGTGTGTTTGGTCAAGGTATTTAAGATGTGAGGGCGGTGGCCATCATTAGAGACCACTCATGCGTTTTGCTAGAGCATTTCTCTCCACATTGCAATGTGTTTATTAAACCAACTTCAAATGATGCTCATGGGGTGTTATAAATAAAGTTATTATTGTTAATATTATTATTAGTACTTTCTGCCCAGTTTGACCCTTTTAATTGTGTACTGTATTTATTCTTATCTTATTTTATTCTAATTTTTCCTTCACAACTTTTGCACTGTCCACTTCCTGCTGTGACAAAACAAATTTCCCACGTGTGGGACTAATAAAGGTTATCTTATCTTATCTTATCTTATCTTAGCAGAAGCATGATTAAGGCTCTGATATCTATTCTGTATGACTTACAGCAGTTATGATATGATGATATGATATGATTTTCTCATCCTATAAAGGAATATTTAATATATCAGTCTACTCTTTATTTTTATCAGAAACAGTTATCACAGCTCGTACATTTTCTTTTTACACATATCTGGGCTCGGGTGAGCCTGAGTGCTGAAGATATCTACCTATTCAGAACCATGATAACAGGGTTCTTGCTGATCGGAGCTGGCTTGGCCCTGACTTATCGAAGAATTAAGAAAGCAGAACCGGCTGTTCAAACCCCCACAAGGCTGCCCACTGGGATTGAAACGGTGGGACGAGGCGTGAGTTTCTCAGAATGGGCTCATTGAGTGCAGCACGGATAAGATCTTGGAGAAGCTTACGGCTGCCGTGTATACTCAGAATAAGATCTCTGAGTGCAAACTGGATTACATCTTGGAGGGGCTCGCTCAGAATAACACCGCTGAGCGCAAATTGGATCACATCTTGGAGAAGCTCACTGTGGTCGTGAGTTCTCAGAATCGGCTCTTTGAGCACAAGAATGACAACATCACGGAGCGTAAGTTTATAAGTTGTTGGACTGTTAGAACAGCTTTGAAATTTATATGAGTTGTTTGCACTAAAGTAAAAACTAGGGCTGCCACGATTATTCGACTAGTCACGATTACGTCGACTATCAAAATCGTCGACGCGTCGTTTGAAGCTTTGTAAGATCACAAAAGATGCAGGAATAAGTAGTAGGATTTAAGAGTGTAATAACGGACTGAAACAGAAGATGGCAGCACTGCATGTACAAGGATGCCAGCTGCCGTTAAACCCCGAAGAAGAAGAAGTAGCTCTGTCCCAGAATTCATAGCGCAGCCCAGCTCAGTTTCCAACAATGGCGGCAGCTAGTTAGTTTTAATATTCCTCTTATTATTCTTTCTGGGTCACAAAATAAACGTTTAACATATTTTCAGGCGAGAATGTAACTGTGTAAACCTCAAATATCTGCTCAGTTTATCAAGACACCACATATTTTCAAAAGCGCTCCGACGTTTCGGAGACGTCTGTTACCCACTAGCTCGATAGCTAGCTGGGGGCAAGGCTCACTAGAGCCGGTGAGAACACCGGACTCCCGGCAAATCATTTTCAATCCCACCGCCGTCTTTCGCTACTCAGGTTAAACATATATGAGTCACTTAGATAACTTAAAAATGTTATTGTTTGGCTTTTTTTAGTATTTTATTTGTTCCTGAGTAAATCGGTTTGGCTGAGATTAAAGTTCTAGTTTTTACACAGCTGAATAAATGTCAAGCAGACAACTGATTATCAGAAGTGTGAGATGCTGGAGAATATACTCCGGTGTCCCGTTATATTTTAGATAGCAAGGAGTTTATTAAACTTCACCGAAACAATCTGCAAATTTCATTAAAATTTAAACTATCATCTTGTCTTTATTTTTAGTTAGCACATACCTTAAACACTTAAAGCTGTAAGCTAATGATAGTTATATAAAAGCAGATGCGTGCTGGTGCAATAAGCTGTACGTTTTACGTCCAATCGATGCATGATCTGATTAGTCGACTAATCGCAAAAATAATCGGTGACTAGTCGACTATCAAAATAATCGTTTGTGGCAGCCCTAGTAAAAACCACCATCACTTCATGTGGATACCCTATTGGCGCGAGCTGCAGTCTCAAGGCTGGAGCTGAACAACAACACCCTGATAACAACTGTGTTTAGACTGTTTTTCCCATTCTATGCAAGGCCACCTGGGTTGGCTGGAAGACTGTTTACTTAGCCTGGCAGGGCGTTGGACACTGTCTCAGCTGAACTCTGGACACACACACATATACACTGATATGCACACACTCATCCCCCCTCCCCCTCCAAATGCCTTCGACGCTTATTCCCCTCCGCTGCTGACGGTGGATCAAGGAGACCAGCGCTTATGGTGCAGGCCCGGATGTACTGTCTACACTGGCTGTCTCTCACCCTTTACCCACCCCTGTTGCTTGTCATGTGTTTCTTTGGTGTATTAAGAGTTTTTTCATGTGCTATGTGCAGAGGTGTTTTTTTTCTGTTCTCAAACTGATCTCCCTGTTGGAGCTCAGTCTGGGGGGAGTTATTTTTTTCTCCTTATCTTTCCTCATGTGGTGCATTTTCCATTGTTATACCTCTCTGACCTGTCTTCCCCAGGTATCTTATCTTGTCTTATCTTATCTTATCTTATCTTATGTAAGCACTGAGCCAAATTTAGTAATTCCAACGTATTTGAAGAACAATATTTGTCTCTTATATATAATACATCTATATATACACTGTCAAAGATATCTTTCTTTGAGATGAAGACATAAAGTGATAGGAAATATAAATAAAATACACCTTTAATCTTTGCTGAAGCTCAGTATTTCAAACTGAGTTAAATTTCACTCCTGTACATTTTTAATTAAATACAATTAATTTAATATTGATCATATTATATTTACATTACCAAAGTGAGATGACATTTTCCTCATGAATAACATTGGCTAATTGTTATTTACTAGCTAATCTTAAAATTACTGTTGGGTATAGAAAAGAAGCCCAACATTCATGTTTTTTCATATCCTGGTCTCAACCTCAGATACTAATATCATGGTTGCTAGGTAACCTGAGCAGTGCAGAGCAGCATTTAACAGCCTAGCAATCACGGCTTTAGCAATCTTCAAAGGACCCAGCCAATGTAGACCATGAAGGCCTGGTCTTTCGATGGATGCAACCCCTGAATTGGGATACAGCCATTCTCTCCATACCTGAGAGTGTCCAGTCTCCAGCCTGGATCCTTCAGTCCAGCCGACAGCAGCTTTATTCCTGAGTTCCCTGGATGATTGTAGCTCAGGTCCAGCTCTCTCAGATGGGAGGGGTTGGAGCTCAGAGCTGAGGCCAGAGAAGTACAGCCTTCCTTTGCGATCAGACAGCCTGACAAACTGCAGACAAACAAAACAACAATCCATCTGTCAACAATCATTTTCTGTTTGTCAGATACAATAACATCTTTCCATTTACATCTCTTTTTTTTTCTCCTTGTGGCAGAGGTGTGGTCCCGGGCTCAGCTGCAGGGGAAGACTGGTGCAGTGAGCTCAACGGGGTGGTGCTGGAGAGGCAGGTGAGAACACAGCTGATGCCATTTGGTCTGATGACGGTTTCCTCCCATTTTTAGTGAGACGGGAGAGGAGAGGAGGAGAAGCTGGGAACAGCTGAGACCGGAGCTGTCCAGACGTGGCATCTGGCTATAAAGAACTCTGTGTGTGTGTGTGTGTGTGTGTGTGTGTGTGTGTGCGTGTGTGAAGTGCATTTCACAAGTGGTGCCAAAACCCACATGCCTTTACAGGAGGCCCCGCCAGCTTCGGAAATTCCCCCCACGGGAGATTTACTGGAACAGTCTTGTGATGACAGCCTACGCTCAGCCAGGCACGTGCAGGGGGGGGCGAGGGTGCCTTTCCTCCAGGATGCCTCAAGTGCCCCTTTCTTGAGGTTTTTTTTTTTTTTTTTTTTTAATGTTTATGTGCGTATGGAGCCCTGTCTTTGCCCCTCAACAATAAAATGTAACTATTAATCTCAATTTTGCTAAATAATCTGGCTTGCATCAGTCACATGACTACCATTAACCAATGGTCGCCCTTGAGGGCAGAGCGCGCTCGTTACGAGCCGGGTACGAGCTCGCAAAGTGCACGCGCATTTTCTGCAGGCTGGGTGGTGTGGAGCTGGAGGAGGCAAATTAATTGGAAGGTGCTGACTGCAACAAAACAGTAAGTAGGGTGTACAGCGCACACTATAGTCTATAGCAACAAATAAATTGAAATAAATGAGCGTGCTGTTTGTGCAACAGCACGGCAAACATTACATGTCCTTTTATGAACTGCACAAGTAGTGGTGGTCATTAACTGCTAGCTAACTGGGTAAGGGTGTTACAAGGGGGTCTGTAGCTCTGTCCACAGTTTTAGGGAACATCTTTTGTTTTAAAGTAAGTTACAGGACTTTTCCCTTCTTTTCTGGAGGGCTTTTATTTCACTAAAAATGATCTAATATGGATATCCACTGTTGGGATTTAGAGATTCTTTTATTGCTGCCATATACTCTGCCTTATGATAAATGCATTAATAACATGTTCTACAGTATTATTTTATCAGTAATATTGTTTACAGGGTTCATATTGCATTGAATATGTTTGTCATCACATTCATTCTATTCACAGGTTGAGTTTATTTTATACACAATGCATAACTGTGCTTGTTTAGAGTTGATGTTCTATCCAAGAGGGTTTTAAGCTTCACTGGTGAGAGTGTCCAGGTGATACATGGTGAGGGAAGATGAGAACATAGCAGGTTAATTGCATGCATGCTTACAATACACATAAATCTAGTAGCAGGCCTGAGCGAAGGCCCAAGTGTCTTCTGCTTCTTATTTGAGACCTGCGAGAATTCAGTCTACTTAGTGATTGAGGACGAGGGTCCATTATTAGCCCTTAGAGGCCCTGAAGCTTGAAGTTATTACCTTAAAAGGAAGGTGTTATCAAAGAGAGAAGTTATATGTCTGTTTATAGTTATTAGAGATGTACAAGATGTACCCTTGTCTGTAAACAATGACTGGACATAATGTATTTTTGACCTGTATTGACGCGTGTATGTGGGGTGTGATCCTCTATGCTATAAAACCAGAACTCAGTGTATTTTTGTCAGAGCAAATAAGCCATATGCTGACGGTTGTTCTCCGTTGTCAATAAACTCATCGTTTGATTGTACTTTTCTGGGCCTCCGTCGTTTGTTGTCTGGTCTACAGTTGATCGATCTCGCTTCACCACATAATTATGGATTATTATATTTATGATATTCACCCCCCTCCCCCCATTCCACCACTGTTTTTAAAGAAAATATATTAAGTAACAGATGATATTAGGTTTATATATCAAATTAGATAAAATGCTGATTTCACAGCAGTAAAATTATTGTATCTCTACAACATCTCTTAAACATTTAATAAGCACAGCATGTGCATGTGTGTGTGTTTTATGTGTATAGATTTTTAAAAATTATTACTAATAATATAACAAATATTTCAGAAATGCCTCGTAAGGAGAGGAGGAAGAAACGGCTACAAAAGGAGCTGTGTGAGGCTGCTAAAGGCAGTGGATCCCTCACCAGCTGGATTAAAAAGAGCACAGGTAACAATAACACCAGTTGTTGCATTGTAGAGGTATTCAAGGATAATAACAGTAATTAAAACAGTTACAATGTTTTGGTTCTATAATATTTTCTATCATTACTTTATCATGGACTAGGTGCAAAAGTTGTTAAGTGTAGATAATTAAGTAATAGATTAATGAGATATTAAATTGTGCATTGTTCTCAGATAAACAGCAAGTGGAGGGTGATAGTTCAGATGAGGAGATGGAAGGAGGAAGCAAGGCAAAAACTGAGTTACAGGCAGAGCCTAGAGAGAATGTAGAGGAAAGGACAAGCCAGGAGAAAGAGACTGGAGTGAGAAAGTCAGAGAGTGAGTCAGAGCCCAGAGAGGAGGAGAGTGAAGCTAGTGAAGCCATAGAGAGGACATTCTCTAACCTACTTGGACTTGCACACCCAGCTGATCCTGCCCATGTCATGCAATTCCACATACAGTATGATGAGGCTTTTATTCAAAGGTGTGATAATATTGGACCCTGCCAACCAGTACTGTCATTATAGCCAAAGAATGAAGATGGACGATCGTTTCAAAAGAAGTGGTATGAGAAAAATCCATGGCTAGAATATTCTCCAACTGCTGATGCCATGTTTTATTTCAGCTGCCGTCTTTTCTTAAATGATGAAAAGTACACAAGTCGCAAAACCTGGAAAACGGAAGGGTTCAGTCGGTGGAGAAGGGCTTTAGAAAGGATTAAAGAGCACAGTGAATCAGAGTCTCACATGTGTGGTATGGTGAGGTGGAACTCATTCAAAAAAAAAAAACAACCTTGGAGGCAGCTTTTGAAGTAGCTGACCAAGTGTCTGAAGCTGCAAAAGATAAAGAAAGAGAGAGAAACAGAGAAATTTTGTCTCGTTTGATAGACATCACTCTTTACCTGGCAAGACAGGGTATGCCTTTCAGGGGAGATGATGAGACCTTGTCAAGCCAAAATCGAGGAAATTTCTTAGAGTTAGTTGAGTTGTTCAGCAAGTATGACAGCGTAATTAAATTACACCTTGATGCCATAAAAGAGCGACAGGGACCTGGAAAAAGACCTCTCGTCTCGCTCCTCTTAAACAGAAGTCAGAACAACATAATCAAAGCTTTGGCCACATCAGTAAGACGTGTCATCCAAGCAGAAATTCAAGAATGTGAAACCTTTTCTATCATGATGGATGAAACCACAGATGTGTCGCACACAGAGCAGGTTTCCTTTGTTGTCAGATATGTGCACAACATGGAAATCAAGGAGCGCTTCCTTTAGGTGTGTAATGTGGAGTCAACAACTGGAGATGCTCTTGAAAAGCTAGGAATGGCTCTACTGAAAGAAAATAATCTGAAGATTGACAACATCTGGGGTCAAGATTATGATCAGTTATATATAGTATTTGTATTTCTATTTTATTCTATTGTATATATTATTCTATTCTATTTTATTCTATTGTACATAGTATTTTATTTTATTTTATTTTATTGCATTCCAGTGTTTTCTAATTTCTGCTACATAACTTTGCACTTTTGCTGTAACAAAACAAATTTCCCACCTGTGGGACTAATAAAGGCCATCTTATCTTATCTTATCTTATCTTATCTTATGATGGGGTTGCAAACATGAGCAGGCGCTTTAAGGGACTTCAGTCAAGAATACAAAAAAAAATCCAAAGGCCTTATATGTCCACTGTCAGGCACACTGCCTTAATCTAGTTTTAGTAGAGAGCGCAAAGTCAAACATGTGTTTTGTCAGCTTTTTCAACCTAATTGAAAAGCTTTACACTTTTGTGGCCAATTCATCTAAACGACACTCTGCGTTTATTAAAATGCAGGAGAAGTTGTGCCCCGAGCAGCGCCCACTGGAGCTGCAGAAGCTGTCAGACACTAGGTGGGCCTGCAGAGAAGCTGCCCTCAAGACAATGAGGAAGATCCTTCCAGCTGTCATGCAGTTTCTGGAGGAAATACTACAGCAAGATCCTCCAGACTCTTCAGCAGGTGATGCAATGATCCTTCTGAAAAGCATCAATTTTGAATTCATCCTGTGTCTGGAGATCACCTGTCCCATCTTCCAAGTGACTGCTACTCCATCTGATGCATTGCAGAAGAAAGTCATTGACCTGGCTGCAGCATACAAGATTGTTGATGGTGTTTTGCAGAGCCTGGACCACAGCAGAACAGAGGAAGAGCTTGAAAAAATTTATGAACAGGCTAGAGAGAAGGCTGCATCAGTGGGCTTGGACCCCCCATCTGAGGTCCCTGGACAAGCTCGGAGGAGGAAAGTGCCAGCAAAGATTAAGTTTGCTGCCACAACAGCTACTGCTGATGACCATGCTTTCACAACTCCCCAAGAATACTACCGTGTTAAAGTGTTCTATGTTTTTGTTGACACAATGACACAGGAGCTTCTGAGACGCTTTAAAGGAGGAGATAATTCCACATGGGAAATCTTGAATGCCTTACATACCCTGACAGTCCCAGAGAACTGGAAAATAATCTCAACAGAGGCACACTAAACTGTGAAGAAACTCTGCCAGTTCTATGACATTGAGCAGGAATACAAATTACAGACAGAACTTAAGGTCTTTCATGCTTCATACACATGCCCCCCACCAGTCAGTGTGGCATCCATTCTTTCAGTGGTCAAAGAAAACAATGCACATCTGATCTTCCCCAACATGACTGAGCTGCTGAAGACACATGGCACACTCCCCGTGTCCACAGCAACGGTGGAGCGTTCTTTCTCAAAACTAAAACTAGTTAAAAACAAACTTCGCACCCTTTGCTCAGAGGAGAGGTTGTCAGACCTTCTTTTATTGGCAGCTGAGACGGATGTTCCAGTCAACCACAGTGATGTCATTCACATTTTTCGGGACATGGCAAACAGAAAGTTACTGGTATAATTAGGGACAGGACATCTTATTCCTTCCTGCTCTTTCCAAAACACACTGGGTGTGTTTTGGAAAAGCTGTGATGTTCTGTGCTCTGTGATGTTTAAAAGGTGCTAACAGGACGCACACACACTGTCTGTATAGATTTTTTTAATAAATTCTCACCCTACCATGACCCCTGTCTTTTTTACTATTAATATCCTGGTTTCAGTTTATTTCCCAGTTTTTTAAATCTGTTGCCTTATGGTTCCAAGCGCTGTCACCAATCTTTTTACATTTTATTTTTATCTCAAAGCACTTGTTTAATCAGCTACCTATGGAATTTTTAATGTCTACAGTCTCAAAACAACACAGCCCTGCCCTCCAGCACTATCAGCAGCAGGAACAGCAGTAATCCCTCAACAGCAACACTGTACGCCATCAGGTAAAAGAAAGGCTACATTTGCTTTGCATTGTCCCCACCTGATGACAGTCATATAGTATGATGCAATTCCATATTAGATTTGTCATGAATGTGAGTTGTTGTTATTCAGCCTATTCTATCTGCCCCCTTTTTTTTTTTTTTTTTTTTTTTAACCTGTCCCGTTTGGTTCTTTTGCCATCAGAATTATTGTCTAAAGGCGAAGAAAGATGCCCAACGGATTTACTTTACCAAATGGACCATCCCAGCCTTGCCGTAATGGTCCATCTGATTCACCTTTATTGTTTATTTTATTTTCACTTGCTGAATACGGGACAGACTTGACTGGTGGAAAGAAGGGGAGAAAGAAAGAGGAAAAAAAAAAAAACCTGAGAAGAGGGACGGGGAAAAAGGGCAAAAACAAAACCAACAGAATAAGCAGACAGAAAAAAAAAAATACATATCGATCACCTGGATCACCTGTTGAGAAAGAAAAAGAAAGCAAGCAGAAGAAAACGAGAGTAATAAACAAGATCACAATGATCTATGGGAATATGACAGTAAATACTAAATATTAAACATTATGGTGCAGCACGTGAGATCGACAGCGCACAGTGTGCTTTGAGGTAGGAGCCCAAAAGGGTGTAGTTTGTGTGTGTGATCACCCGTGTGTACACCTGTGAGCATGAACGCGCTTGTTTTTAAAAGGTTCCTTCATGTAATGATCTGCTAGAGGGTGTGGGGGGCCACTGCCCCGACCTCCAGGGCATGAAGCAGGTATGGAGGAGATCAAAACTCCAGACATCCAGAGGCCCCAGAACACAAGAGACCAAGGAAGACCAACAGAGGGCAGCAGCGCCACTATCCCAGAAAGAGCTGAGGAGAGTCCCAGATGAGGGGTCACTCAGCAGCCGCGGAGCAGAAGCCAGGGGGGGTTGCAGTGACGTGCCCGTGAGCTCCGCCGGCAGCCAGCTGTGCCTGAGTGACCGAGCCCCGGGCCGAGAGGCCGAGGGCACCCCATCCCAGTGGCCCGAGCAAGCCCCAGGCTCCATGCCCCGATAAGCAGCCGCCAAGGAGTGAGCGGTGGGTACCCGGCGCCCACCCCGGACACAAAGAACCACCAATGCACCAATGTCTGAGGGCGTCTGCCACCGGCGCAGGGAAGTGGTGGGGGAGATGGGCCTCCAAACTTTGGAGGACCTGAGATGTCCCCAGAGAGGTGGGGTCTGATACCCAACCTGACATATAGACACAGACAAACAGGCACACACAGATACAAACATCTATTCCCACCCTCATGCTCTCAACACTCACCCAACGTGGAGACAGACATAGAGAGACACTGTACACACAATCACACTCCCCAAGCGTGCTCTGAGCCCCGGGTCTAGGTACCCCTGCCCCTGGAGGGGAAACTGCGCCCAGACCCAGGTGGTGTTACCCTTTTTCCCTGCGGTGGGAGAAGCAGACCGCCCGACTCCGCAGCAGCAGGGAGGCCCCACATTCCAGACCCCAGTCGGACGGCCAACTCCTCCTCCTAGCCCCCTGCTCCAGCAGGCCGCAGCAGAGAACGGGGTGTGGGAAGACTCCAAACCTCCCTCCACCCGCTCATATGTAGTGTTGATGTATGTGTGTTCTAAGGTGCATTTAAAACCCAGGAGGGCATGGAGCTACCTGCCAGAGCAGCAGGTAAGCGTATAGCCCCTCCTGCTAGCCCTCAATGTCTACGTGTATTTAAAATTGAGAGGTGGGCAGCGACGCCAGGGGTGAGGTGTACACCCTGATGGTGATTGGAATCCGTGTAGCGTGCCCACCCCCAAGATCCTATATGTATGTGTAATGAGAGTGTGAGTAATGTGAATGTCTAAGTTTCTGCCCCTTTTTTAACTTTGAGCACCTGCCCATTTAAACATCTCTGCACGGCCCTGCCCTCAGCCTTACACAAGGTGATTGAGATTGATGGTCACGTGGTGCGCCCTGAAGCTGTGCGGACCTACCCACGCTTCATTAGGTTATATCGAGGTTAAATCGAGTGAGTCATGACACTAGCACGGAGGAGACATACGCCCTGATGTTGGTGCCTCATTATAACCCCATGGCAGGGCATATGGGATATGAAAAAACTCTGGAGCGAATAACGGCCCGATTTTATTGGCCGGGCATCCGAGTGGATGTGCGCCGTTGGTGCGCGTCCTGCCCAGACTGCCAACTTGTTAATCAGCCGGCCATACCAAAAGCACCTTTGCGCCCGCTCCCACTCATGGAGGCCCTGTTTGAGCGCATTGGCATGGACCTCATGGAGCTGTTTCACCGGAGTGCACGCCGCTCTTGCTTTGTATTAGTCCTGGTGGAATACGCAACGCATTACCCGGAAGCAGTCCCGCTGCGCAACATCTCTGCAAAAAGTGTGGCGCAGCGGGACTGTTTCAGGTCATCTCCCGAGTCGGAATCCCGAAAGAGATACTGACTGACCAGGGCACTTTGTTCATGTCTCGCACACTGCGGGAACTGTACGAATTACTGGGCATTAAATCTATTCGGACCAGCGTCTACCACCCTCAGACGGACGGGCTGGTGGAGCGGCTGAATAAGACTTTAAAGTCCATGATTCGTAAGTTCATTAATGAGGATGAATGCAATTGGGATTGCTGGCTAGACCCTCTGTCGGGATTTTCTCCCTTTGAACTGCTGTTCGGCAGGAAGCCGCGTGGGGTGCTCGACCTGATTAAAGAAAGCTGGGAGGAAGGTCTGAGCCCCGCCAAGAATGAGATTCAGTACGTGTTGGACCTGAGAGTGAAACTCCACAATTTGGTGAGGTTGTGACGGGAGAATTTGCTCCAGGCCCAGCAGCGTCAGCAACGCCTGTATGACAGAGGGGCTAGACACAGGCAATTTTCACCGGGAGACAAAGTGCTTGTATTACACCCTTCTTCCAGCTCAAAGTTGCTCGCCACGTGGCAGCGACTCTTTGTGGTCACATGGCGAGTTGGGGGCGTTGACTATGAGGTCGCACGGTCGGACAGGGGAGGAGTGCTGCAGATTTATCACCTCAATCTCCTTAAAGCGTGGAGAGTGTTAGATTTGCATTGTTGATTGTCATTTATACTTAGAAATATCTACTCATGCTTGGAGTTTTATAATCAATGTCATGTTGGTAGAGGTTTGATGCTTCATAGTGTGCAAAGACTTTGTGTGCATTCCAGAGTGTTCTGGCATTCACACTCACATCCTGGGAGCATGGGAGAGGGCATACCTTCTCTTATTGTTTTGTGGTAGGATAAACGTATCTATGTCTGTTTTAGTCTAAGTGCCTTTTGTTTAGATGAACTGCTGCCCCCCCCCCACACACACACACACACACATACTTACAAAGCGCACAGGCAAGGTACTCTTTGTGTGTATGTAGACGTCATATGTTAATGAACCTATGTATATTCATGTGACCTCAATAAAAGAGCAGTGTTACGGGAGAGCGGACGAGAGCGACTGGGGTTCGAGCGGAAGGGACGGCGCTCGTCACAGTTCTCTCCCTCGAATACTTGAATCATAAAGAGCTCTGCTTGGTGTTCAATGCTTTCTGCTGTGTAGTTGAATTGTCTTGAACGTTCCAGCGAATAGGTTTAAGCTACAAACCTATCAGAGAGAGTCTGAAACCGCTTCTCTGGTGAGCCTGGTTAAGGAGAGAGATGAGTTGGGGCCGGAGGTACCAAATTCCGTCATCCTCGCCTCCCTCCCTTGTGATGACCATCTCACACAGGCCCAGAGAGCGGACGTTGTCACGTTACAACAGCATTTTGCAGATGTGCAAACGTATCTCACTGAGCATCACTTTGAAACGCAGCATGGCGTGACGGTGCGTTCATGGCTCTACAGGCTTCCTGAGCATACACGGCAAATTGTTGAGAGAGAATTGGCTGAAATGCTAAAAATGGGAGTGATACAAGAGTGGAACAGCGCCTGGTCTAGCCCCATAGTTCTTGTGGTGAAGAAGGATGGGTCTATACAGTTCTGTGTCGCCTATAGCAAGGTGAATGAAGTGTCACGCTTTGATGCTTATCCCATGCCCCGGGTTGACGAGCTCCTGGATCGGTTGGGCACGGCCCGTTTTTTTCATGACACTGGATTTAACCAAGGGCCACTGGCAGATTCCATTGTCTGCTGAGTCCAAGGAAAAAAACGGCCTTCTCCACTCTGTACAATTTGTACCAATTCGTTATGCTTCCGTTCGGCTTGTTCGGAGCCCCTACCACCTTTCAGCGCCTCATGGACCAGGTGCTGCATCCACATGCTGCATATGCTGTCGCCTACCTGGATGATGTGATCATCCACAGCGACACCTGGGCGGAGCATGTGCAGCGGGTGGCCGTGGTCCTGGAGTCCCTGAGGAGTGCGGGGCTCACGGCCAACCCGAAGAAGTGTGCGGCTGGACGGAGGGTGGTGCAGTATCTGGGGTACCACTTGGGGGGCGGGCAGGTGCGCCCACAGGTGGAGAAGACGGCAGCTATCGCATCCTGCTCACGCCCCAAGACTAAAAAGGAGGTGAGACGTGGGGCTGGCAGGTTACTACTGCCATTTCGTGCCAGGGTTTGCGGAGCTGACCAGCTCCTTGACCAATCTCACCCGGAAGGGTGCTCCGGATCTGGTTCAGTGGACGGGGCCATGCCAGGCAGCATTTATGCAGGTTAAAAAATATCTCTGTGGGGAGCCGCTGCTTCACACTCCTGACTTTTCCCTGCCTTTTCTTCTGCAGACTGACGCCTCAAACAGAGGGCTGGGGGCCGTTTTGTCCCAGCAGGTAAGGGGGGGTGACCATCCCGTTCTTTACATCAAGCAGAAGCTGACAGAGCGTGAAAGACGGTACAGCACCATGGAGAAGGAGTGCCTGGCTATACGGTGGGCGTATAGCCAGGCACTTCCTACGCTATTACCTCCTGGGGAGCTCATTCACCCTCTGCTCGGACCATGCCCCGCTGCAGTGGCTCCTGTTGGGATTTAAATATATAATCTTAATGCTGATTTGCTGATTAGATTGTTTTATGAGAGGCCCCAGACTTGACTAGGTCACAGGCTGACAGGAAACTGCATGTTTTTGCAGAATATGAGGAGCAGACAGATTGAAACTAAGTTCAGACATGTTGCCCTGGCAAAAGACCTCAGAAAGGGGTCCTGTGCAGCTTGCAAAGTTATTGCAAGCTGCACAGGAAGTTTTAGTACACAGGCATATTAATAAATCAGACACAGAAAAGAGGAACTGAGTAGAAGGAGTTTGTTTGTAATGAAACTGTGTGTGTCACGTGTGACGTCTGAAGTACAAAAATTTTCTCTCTCGCTCATGGTGGGGGTGGGGGTGGGGGGTAGGTTTGGCCAGACGGCTTCCCAGCCTCAGTCGGGCGGTTGGGGTGTGTGGCGGAGGTGTGGTCCCGGGCTCGGCTGCAGGGGAGGAGTGGTGCAGTGAGCTCAACAAGGTGGTGCTGGAGAGGCAGGTGAGAACACAGCTGATGGCGTTTGGTCCCTTTTTTAGTGAGACGGGAGAAGAGGGGAGGGGAACCTGAGAACAGCTGAGACCGGACTTCTTTATTTGGCTATAAAGAACTCTCCGTGTGTGTGTATGTGTGTGTGTGTGTGTGTGTATGTGTGTGTGTGTGTGTATGTGTGAAGTGCAGTTTACACTCCTTATTTAATTCAGTGCACCTACCAACGTGCTGTGATAACCCTGGACAAGGCACAAACAGAAAGCAGAAAGAGACAACCATTCACACTCACATTGCCAATTTAGTATCACCAGTTAAGCTAACCTCGCTATACAAATAAAATTTAATTGACCTGAACTAACTGCATGTCTTTGGACTGTTGGAAGAACCTTGAATACCAACCCATGCAAAGATAAGGAGAACATGCAAACTCCACACAGAAAAGCCTAATGAATTCAAATCAAGACCTTCTTGCTGTTATGATTAGCCAGTGCGCCACCATGCCACAGTCCAGGCGCTAACATCACTGCCCAAAGTACAGCACCAGATAGCGATAAAAGACCATAAGCAATGAGACTGATTGCATGGCGTGACAGTAAGACACAGTGAGTGTTTACTGCTGTGACTTTCCTTCTGCATAAATCAAGTTTTATCAAATCAAACGGGTAAAGTTAACTTTTCAGCTGTGTATCATTCACTGGTCTTAATAAGATATGACTGAATCTATATCACATTTAAGTGAGAATAGGCTTCTAGTTCTCTCCTGCAATCATTTTTAATGCCCAATAGACATATTAATGCCGAATTTTCACATTTTATTATTAAGCATGTAATATGAAATTGAAATATTTAATTGAACAGTGCATTAAGGATTTTTAGGAAAATAAGGAATTTTATTTTAACTAAATAGAACATGTCTTCAGAACTCTTTGTGTAATAATCCACCAAAAGGTAAATAAAACTCAATATAAAGGTTACCTCTTTATGCAGTTATATGATTCAGATTTTAAATCATTATCAGTGGAAAAGTCAGAGTCCTGACCTGAGAGATTCCACTTTGCACTGTGGACTCTTGAGTCCCACAGATAAAAGTTTCACTCCTGAGTCCTTCAGGTCGGAGTTACTCAGGTCCAGCTCTCTCAAACTGGGATGCTGGGAACTCAGAACTGTGGACAGAACTTCACAGCTTCTCTCTGAGAGTTTGCAGAGGCTCAGTCTGAAAATTAAAACATGAAAAAGAAAAGGACACTGTTTTTAACATCATTGTGCAGTTAGGAGCCACTACATTTAGCTATAGTTAACGATCTTGATGCATTCTCAATCATCCAGGAAAGTAAATCTCCAAAAGTTGAATCTGTTCATCTGGACATAGCGTTTTGTGGGAGAAACGTTTCGTCACTCATCCAAGTGACTTTTTCAGTCTCAGCTGACTGCAGGTTTCCCCAAACCTTATAAACAGTACATTTGCATAATGACTGAAACCAGCCCACTGAAGGAACAATGGGCTGTGAGGTCAGTTCCTTAATCATAATTATGCAAATTCCCATGACCATTGATCAACAATCACTGACCAAAACCCACTGATGAAAGAACACTGATCAATGGCCATGAGTACCATTCACAGAGAGTTGGGGAATGGCTGCAATCACAGCATTGTAAGATGGCGAAAGATGTACAACACAGAAGAGCAACCTCATCAGGCCAGGACTCTGCAGTTTATTTACACCTACAGGCCAGTGGACACTCTTTCAACGATGAGGATGTACACATCCTGGACAGGGAAGAACGCTGGTTTGAGCGCGGAGTCAAGGAGGCCATTTACGTGAAAAGGGAAAGACCATCTCTGAATCGAGGAGGGGGCCTAAGGGTACATCTTAGTGACAACGATGAGGCTGCCTACAGGGAGGAGGTGGATCGTCTGGCTGAGTGGTGCGACACAAACAACCTGCTGCTTAACACCGAGAAGACTAAGGAGCTCATCGTGGACTACAGGAGGAACGCTGACCCACATCCACCCATCCACATTAAGGGGATGGCTGTGGAGCGTGTGAGCAGCTTCAAGTTCCTGGGAGTCCACATCTCCGAGGATCTCATCTGGACGACCAACTGCTCCAAGCTGGTCAAGAAGGCTCACCAGCGCCTCTTCTTCTTGAGGACTCTGAGGAAGAACCACCTGTCCTCAGACATCCTGGTGAACTTCTATCGCTGCACCATCGAGAGCATCCTGACCAACTGTATAACAGTCTGGTACGGGAACTGCTCTGCCTCGGACCGGAAGGCGTTGCAGAGGGGTCGTGAAAACTGCCCAGCGCATCGCCGGAGCACCACTTCCTGCCATAAAGGACATCTACAGGAAGCGGTGTCTGAAAAGGGCTGGGAAAATCATCAAAGACCCCAGTCACCCATCACATAGACTCTTCACCCTCCTGCCCTCTGGGAGGCGCTACAGGAGCCTCCGGACTAAGACCACCAGGCACCGGAACAGCTTCTTCCCCACAGCTGTCAGACTCCTGAACTCTGCCTCCTGACATCTGACCCACGTTAAACTCATGGACTGAACATACACACACCCACAACCACTAGCACTTTACCACTACTGTATAGTTCTGTGTAGATAATCATTCTGTACATACGATAAGTTTTAATCCCACAACTGTTTATAACTTACATAGTTCACATTTCTGTATAACTGTATATCTCAGATTTCTGTATAGTTTTTATTTCATATTTATATCCTGTTCATAGCCTGTACATAGCTTGTACTCACTACAGCCTGTACATACTTATAGTTATAGAATATTCATAACATACTTCACACTGTGTACATTATAACATACCATAATAGACCCATTTCTGTAATATACTTACACATCTCTATTATTGCTAATTTATATTGTAATATATCTATATCACGACTAAAGCACTTTCTGGATGGATGCAAACTGCATTTCGTTGCCCTGTACCTGTGACATGTGCAATCACAATAAAGTTGAATTCTAATTCTAATTCTAATTCTAAATTACGAAACACAACAACAATAAACAAGTACAGTTAACTTTTATTAGCTAAACTTTTTAATTAGTTAATTTTGTCGATTCATTGGTTTTGCTGATCCATTGATTCATCCGCAGATCCATTTTCTGCTGCATATCTAAGTAGTGCACCAAGTCATTCTGAAGCCAGGTGAGAGATATAATCTCTCCTGGATCTGTCCTGAGAAGGCACCCTGGCAGGACATGTTTGGTTACAACCGAGAGCTCGTAACCATAGAAAGGTAAACTGACCGCTAAACTCAGCTTCCTTCATCACCACAACAGCATCCAACAACAGTCAAGACCTGTTCCCTGACCGAAAAGTACAGGGAAACAACTCTAAACTGACTGTAAAAATAGTAAATGTATTTTTTAAAAAAATAAATAAATAAAAATCTCACCTCAGAGTTTCCATTGTGCAATGTGAACTCTTCAGTTCTGAACACAGAAGCGTCACTCCTGAATCGTGCAGGTCATTGTTACTCAGGTCCAGTGCTCTCAGACTCGAGGACTGGGAATGGAGAACTGTGGACAGAGCTTCACAGCTTCTCTCTGAGAGGTTACAGCTACTCAGTCTGAAAAACAATTCGTAAACAATTGAACTAAACCAAGACCAGAAAAACAAATATTAGTCTGGTCCAGTGGACAGAGCAGTGCCAGGCGGCATTTGTGCAGGTAAAACAGGCTCTCTGTGGGAAGCCGTTTGTGCGGACGTGACAGCTGAACAGGAGTGACCGTGTCCCATGCCATCATGCTAAAACCACAGTAAAACTGTTAATAAAATAAATGTGCTGTCACCACACCAGCAGTATTGTATGTTCTTGGGTGGGGTCCGACGTCAGAGGCTGCAATATAATTCCATTTAACAGGAATAAAATAAATAAATACATAAATTTAAGTCTGGAAAAATATAAAACTCTCTGAATTTGGTAGTTAAAAATATTCCTATACATCTACATCTAAACAGAAACTGGTGAAGAGCTGGAAGTTTAATGCTACTAGCTCTATTCTTGCCATTTCACTTTCCTAATTCTAATATCTGTGATTACATACAGTTAAAACTGCTTATTTATCACATACTGGAACTCTGTGTAGTCTCTCACTTATTCCTGTATTTGAAATAAGCCATTTTACCTCCTTCCCCTTTCAGTTAACCTCTCCTAAAAAGACGACTTTATTTTGACTGGCCAATTATAGGAAGTGTGCCGCTTAATTGCCTATGCCTTGTGATGTAGTGATGGGATTTCCGGCTCTTTTTAGAGAACCGGCTCTTACGGATCAGCTCACTAAAAAGAGCCGGCTCTTTCGGCTCCGAACCAGCTCTTCAGGTTGTTTTGTTGCTTTAATTAATTTATTATTACAATAATATGAAATTATGCACAAAAGGAATTAATTACTAATGTAAAAGTGGTTTTATTTATATATGTTTATATATAAATATATACAGTGGCGCCTACAGACAAAACACGTACAAACTCTAAAACACATTTCTAGCGTTAACTGAACTTCCAAAACAGAGCTACCTAGATCACTTAAATTACACAATTGAAAAAATAAGTGTATTGTTTGTGTATTTATACACTCATATATATTCAAATAATTTTAAAAAAAGTTCATTTACCTCTTACTACCACACACCGGTCGTTGGTACTTGCTGGCTTGTGTAGCCTCTAGGTAACAAAAGCTCAACACTGCGCCTAGCATTCTGGAGCACTTCTGTTGTCTTTTGTACATGTTTTGGGTTTTTACGTGCCTCTGAGGCTACATCCACACGTACACGGGTATTTTTGAAAACAGAGATTTTCTGTTTTCGTTTTTAAAAATAATCCGGTCCACATGTAAATGCAGAAATGAAGGAAAACGCTGCTAGGAGCATGCCAAAGCAACAGGTGCCAATATATTCCTAAACGTGTAGAAATGTTGGCCAATCAGAAGTCTAGAAGCCTCGGTGGGAAATAGTAAACAAAGATGGGTCGTAGAAGCAGAACCGAGTCGTATGTGTGGAGGGACAGTAACTGTGTGTGTATATGTAAGCATTTAAACACTGCAGAGTACAATTAACAGTAACACCGTTGTTGAAATTCATTTCACCGGAAAAAAACGTGGCGCACAGTGTGACGTCAAAAAAGGCGCACATCTTTGACGCTGCGTTTTCTCCGTTTTCCTCATCCACACATAAATGCAAAAACAGTTTTCGAAAATATCCACCCTGACAGGCATTTTTAGAAATCAACGTTTTCAGTGACCGAAAACGCCGTTTACGTGTGGACGCAAGGTGCAAACGCATAGAAAAATCTGCATTTTCAAAAATACCCGGGTACGTGTGGACGTAGCTTGAGTTTTTACGTGCTGCTTTGTCTCTAGGGGCCACCGTAAATATAGTTTTATTTATTCACTCCACATAAAATGTAATAAATAAATCATATAATGCAAAAACCAACTAGTCACAGTTCAACTTTTAACTATTTCAATTTTTAGCTTTTTCCTTTTAAACAAATTTAAAATGAAACAACACAAAACACTGCAAACCACAACACAATTAAATATAAATTAAAATATGAAAAGAAGATGCATATTCTCTGTCATATGGGCCAGCATGAATACACTTTCTGAATCCTTTATCATCTGCAACTGAAAATAGTTGTGGATGATTACTATACCTTTTTAATGTGACGTTGTTGTCCCTGGCTCTCTCTCTCTCTCTCTCTCTCCCTCCCTCTCGGTTCCTCTGCTACTGTGACTGTAACTACCGCCCCTCCCCCCTCTGCCCAGCGTGAACCACAAGGCTTGCGTGCGGAGTGACACAGAAAAAAGTGTGAGAGGGAGGGTGAGTGAAAAAAAAAAAACAACCCATGGCTCGCGATAAGGAGCCGGCTCGTGTCGTTCACGTCAAAGATCCGGCTCTAAGAGCCATTTCGTTTGCGACCGACCCATCACTATTGTGATGTAGAAATATTGAAAACAAACTGCAAGACTTCAGAACATGTACAGTGCTCTGAAAAAGTATTTGCCCCTCTCCCCCTGTGTGGAGTGTACACAGGGTAATGCCCCGGGAAGACGAAAGTTGTGAGTGAGGGAGTGAGTGTGAAGGAATAATACAGAAAACTGACATTATTAGATGTGGAAACAAGTAGTAATCCTGAAAAAAAGGGACAAAAACACACACTCACTACGGGTGCAACAATACTTGTATCGATATTGAACCGTTCGATGCAGTGCTTTCGGTTCGATACGCATATGTGTCGAACAATACAACATTTTTTATTTATTTTATCAACTTTTCTTCTGACGATGCTGTTTGTGTTGAGCGCTCAGTCGATCTGCGTTCGACCACTCCGCCTAGGCTGCACTGTCAAGTGCAGATCCACTGAGCGCAGTGCAAGCTAGCAAGACAGAAGCTAAGCTTGTTGCAACATGGCAACTGCCTCAACGCTACCCAAAATTGAACCTCCCCCACCCTCATTCAGATCTGGTGTTTGGAACTATCTTGGTTTTCATGTGAAGCATGAGCCTGATGGTAAGCGCGTCATGGACAAAAGTAAAACAGTATATCGGATGTGCCACGCAATGCTCAATTGGTGGGAACTAGTGCATTAGCGCAGTTAGCTTGTTAATGATTTGACGCCGTCCAGCCCCACGCACAGGGCAATCCCTGGTAACTCCGGAGACAGAGATTTGCCGCTTTATAGCGTTATTGTCATTTTAATGAGATTAACGCTGACAGCACTAGTGGGAACACAACGAATATGACTGCACATTTACGCCGACATCATCCTAGTGCAAAGACAAGTGGAAGCAGACAAAAACAACAAGCACGCATGCTACAAACTTTACCCGAGTCATTTAGACAGCCGTCAGCACATGATTCTCCTTATGGGGACCTGATATGTTTAATATGCCCCAGAATATGAGAATATACCCCAGAAGAAGGGTATAGTATAGCTTTTATTTTGGAAAGAGCCATTTCTATGTAATAAACTCTCTTTTCCAAAGATGAGTGATTTCTCGATCAGATAGACTTTTTTTTTATTTTGTTGTTTCAGCACCATTACATTTAAAAATATATATTTATAATTTTAATAAATGACAAATTAAAAAGGCATGAACATGTTTTTGTATCGAAAAAATATTGAACCATGACACCAAAGTATTGAACTGTACCGAACCGTGAATTTTGTGTATCATTGCACCCCTAACACTCACAGCTGATTTTATGAAACTCTTACAGGTAAAACAACAAAATAATTCCAGGTCTTTTTAATATAAAGGGGGGTAAGAGGTTAAGTGAGAACTATGTATAAAAATTACAATTCAAGCAAATACTTTTTCACAGCACTGTAGTTGCAGGCTGATGACAGATGTCCATTAGAAAGCTAGGACATAAGATTTTGACTTGGTGACATGATCAAGAGTGATTATCTTGAAGCTAGGAAACTTGTAGGTTCCTGAATGATTGATCCTATCTTATCGAGATGCTTGGTGCTGATTACAACATTTTTTGCACAAGATGGTGCCAGTGTGTTGGGCAGGCCATCTCCACTGCTCTCTGCTGCTTCTTACGTTTCTGCTAACATGCTATTCAGGTGGCTCTGTATTGATTACCTATGACCCCATCCTTACGGGTCATACTTCCATGGATTGGATCGGTGGTGGAATTTCGGAGTTACCACTCTGCCGCGGACGGATCACCTCTCAGGAACATACTGCCGACCCCTGCTTTCTTCGCACAGGAGACGCTACAGGAAACGGGGTAAACGGAGCGGTGTCCGTGTCCGCATTACGGCTTACCCAAAGGCACAGTACGTGGCTGGCTTCAACGTCGATGTGGATGCTCTCCGCCTCCCCCAAACTTTCTGGGAGCACTTTACCTTTAGATTGTTTAGGCATCAATGGATTCGCCATGCTGAGTTGCAGACCTGCCCTGCCGCCCCAGTGGTTTATTCGCTGGCTCGATGATGGATTAAAGCTCCTGAAGGTGGCGTGTGCTACGGCAACCTATGCCGCCCGAGACGTGCTTCCAACTGCGAATCGCCGTCTTTGACTCGGATGGCGCTATTAAATGTTAGGTCGCTGACGAATAAGACTTTTATTGTGAGCGATTTTTTTTATTGCTACAGGACTGGATTTACTATTCATGACGGAAACTTGGATTTGTACCGGTGAGTCTTTTCCTTGTTCAGAGCTCCTTCCTCTGTATTTTGCCTGTTTTTAGCTCACTGAGACCTTCGGGCAGGGGTGGAGGACTGGCAGTAGTCTTTAGGAATAAATTCCGGGTACGACACCTGCCCTCCCCTATGTTCCCTAGCTTTGAACCTTACTGCTGGAACTTGCTGGTCCCCCCGTGACTCTCTGTGTTGTGATTTACCGTCCCCCGAAATATAATAAGTCTTTCATTAACGGCTTTGGTGACCTTTCGGCATCTCTTTACCTAAATTATGATCGTGTTCTTATCACTGGCGATTTTAACATTCACATTTGTTGTAAAGATGATGTGTTTGTCAAGGATTTTCTAGCCCTAGTTGACTCTTTTAATCTTATCCAATGGGTTAATACACCTACCCACTTCAAAGGACATACCCTTGATTTGATTTTTTCTTATGGACTGGACATTTGTATCAGGGA
The DNA here is from genome assembly GCF_013358895.1 of Oreochromis aureus. Taxonomy (NCBI): domain Eukaryota; kingdom Metazoa; phylum Chordata; class Actinopteri; order Cichliformes; family Cichlidae; genus Oreochromis; species Oreochromis aureus. The sequence goes on along the minus strand of NC_052944.1, from coordinate 132,705,219 downwards.
CATCAGCAACATTTTAATCTCCGACCATTTCCCAGTCACCTTGATGCTGAGTTATGCAAACTGGACCAGAACCTTGAGGGTCCTCGACGTCCTGTGTGCATAATCAGTCCTGGGACTGTGGCTGAATTTTTGGCTGCTTTCTCTAAATCTGTTCTCCCTGACATTGATTGTTCCACACCCTCTTCAGTTGATGATTTTGCTAACTCCTTTCTCTCTACATGCTCCTCTTTACTTGACGCTGTGGCCCCTATGAAAGTAAAACGGCCTAGAAGCTGCTCTCAGCCATGGTTAAATGACTCTCTGCATGCTTTATGACGTGTTTGCCGCCAAGCTGCATGTCCCGTTTGGTTCTTTTGCCATCAGAATTGTTGTCTAAAGGCAAAGAAAGATGCCCAACGGATTTACTTTACTAAGAGTCTAATTATCTTCTCTCAATTGCCCTGTGGTCTTAATTTTGCTTCATATGTCTTCTGCTTTTGATTTGGTGGACCATATTGTCCTTTTAATGAGGCTTGAGCATCTGGTGAGCATCACGGGCAGTGCCCTTAGCTGGTTTAAATTCAGAAAGGTCCTTTTCTGTCACCATGGGTACCTACCGCTCCTCCATTGCCCCTGTTAACTCTGGTGTCCCCCAGGGGTCTGTGCTGTGTCCTATTCTGTTCTTTTTATACTTATAACCCTTGGGCCAAATCTTTGATAAATACAATATTTCTCACCACTTTTATTCAAATGACATTCAAATGTATTTTGAACTGGCTGAGGATGTCATGTCGTCGTTGCAACACTTCTCCGACTGTATGAATGAAGTTAAAATCTGGCTACTGAGCAATTCCCTCATTCTAAATGATAAGAAAACAGAAATTGTAATCTTTGATACTCCCATCCCTCGGGCCGAACTAATTGGTATATTTGGGCCCTTTGCTGACTCCCTGTCTGACACTGTGAGGAACCTAGGTGTTATCTTGGACAGTTCCATCAAGCTGGACAAACATGTTTCCTCTCTAGTTAAATCGAGTTTTAATCAATTACGTCTAATCTCTAAGGCCAACCCTACATACCATGTAAGTACCTGGAAAAACGTATCCATGAGTTTGTTACATCAAGATTAGATTACTGTAATTCCCTCTATACTGGTCTCCATTCTGCCCTTGTTTACAAACTGCAGCTCATTCAAAATGCTGCTGCGTGTCTCTTAACTGGAACTGGCAGGTTTGAGTCTATTACTCAAGTTTTTTCCAACCTGCACTGGCTCCCTATTAAAATTCGCATTGATTTTAAAATCTTATTGCTCACTTTTAAAATCATAAATAACACAGTGCCCAGCTATCTTACAGATCTCCTCAGCTTTTCACCAGACCAGACTCGAACTGCTCTGTCCAGATTTCTAAGTCCGAAATTAATTTACCAGTAGCCAAAAAAGCGCAAGAATAGGGGACTTGAACCCCTAGCAATTTTGGAGCTTCCCCAGTCCTCCCCGGTTTGTCGTACCGTACTATCCCATTAGTCGCCGCTAGGTCAAGGATAAACGTCTTTATCCAGGAGGGAGCGTTACCTCCGAGAAAATGCGCTTCTTAACAGACGCCGCTGTCGTTCTAGAAAAATTTAGAGTAATTTGAAACAACAATCTACACCCAAAACAGGATTAAGATTGAGGCAGATCTACCTTTGTGGACATAGGGGACTTGAACCCACGAAATGACCATCACAAGATAGACCCAATGTCCAGCGGGACTTGAACCCACAAAAATGACCAATTTCCCTACTTTCTACGTGAGACTTGAACTCACTTTAACTCTTTTCCTTTTCTTTGGGACTTGAACCCAGTACTTTTACTTATCACTTATCATCATCATCCTCATTCATATCATTACTTCAACCAGCATGCTCATGAAATTACCATCAAAATCAAACAGACATTCACCAGTAATTTTCAGTGAGTAGACTTCAATTTTGTCATATCCAATTCTAGCACATTTTGGAAAATTCAACAGGTATGTGCCTTACCTTTGTTTAAGCCGGCTTGTCTCTCACTTCAGACCACTGACTCGTATCTGCCCATCTAATCACCACGGACCCTGGATCTCTCCATCTACACCAAAATTCCCTCTCTCTCACCGGAACGAGCCCCCAAATGTTAAGGTTCAAAATTATTGAGAGAGGGATCTAAAAATAACCACAGATCCGGGCGTGTGCAAGTAGACGGCATTTTAATGAATACACATGTGTGAGTTCAACAACCCAATCAGTATTGAACTGCTTTACCATATTCAGACAACGGTTTTATAGGGTTAAGATAGTACAGCCCCCTTTTCTGTTGCTAGGCAGATTTAAACAAAGCATACGTCACTCCAAAACCACAATGACTTTTAACATAGAACATCATCTTCGCGTCGACGGCAGATGCTTCCTGTCTCCATCCTCGCTGTCGCACCATGAGCGCCTCCTTATCTCCCCGAACATCAGGTGCACTTCCTGTAACAGACTACCACGTACGCCTCGACTCTGCAGTTATAAACTCTTACCTACTAAATGAGTCTATCTGTGTGTGTGTGCACGTGCGGGGGCGCGTGCGTGCTGTGTACTGCGTACGTGTCGTGACCTCTCTATTTGTGTCTGTATGTGTGTGTATGTCTCGTCTGTCTGTGCGTGCACAGAGTGTGCATCTGCTCTCTCTGGTTTTCAGTTTCACTTCTGCAGAAGCCTGCAACTTCAAACACATGTAACTTCCTGTCCCTGCAGTCTACACAGAAACCTTTAAGATTATCGAAGCATTAGAAAAGCATTTAAAATTATAGATTCAACTCAACAGTTCGAAGTGGTTATAACTGGACTTGTAATAAAGACTGATATAATACCAATATACCATCTGTGAAAGCAACATCACCCTCAATCATGAAATGGTAATGATGATTATAAAAATAGCAGCAAATAATAGCAGCAAAATATTTCTCCTCTCGATATACCCCTGGGAGAGTACTTAGATCAGCAGGCCAAATGCTCCTGGTGCAACCTAGATCTCGGCTTAAGACCAGAAGTGACCGTGCATTTACCGCTGTTGCACCCTGCCTCTGTAATAATGTCCTTCAAGCTATTCGGGCATCTGATTCAATACAATCTTTTAAATCTCGATTAAAAACGTATTTATTTAGCCTTGCCTTCCCCGCCTCCTAGAGCCCGTATTTTTAAGTGTACTGTAACTTCTCTTTTTTGCTCTATTAATGTGTATAATGTTTTAACCCTCAGCCTCTCGGGTTGTGCCTATTATGCCTGGTGTATTATTGGTTAGCTATGTCTCCTGCCTGTTAGTATATTTCATTTGTATTTATTTTATTTTTTTTTTATTTATATTATTTTATTTATTTGTATTTACTATTGCTCCTTACTCATTCTGTTAAGCACTTTGGCATACATGTGGTTTTTAAATGTGCTACATAAATAAAATTGTATTGTATTGTACAACATACAAGATTTTGAACTGCTGATTTAGTAACTTTAGTCTAGAAGAGTAGAATAACAGAAACTTGTATTGTTAAGGATGAACCAAACATGTTAGAGATTTTTCATTTCATTTCAATTTGTTTTTAAGTAGTTAATGATTACCACCCATGGGTCCACCACAGGCCATTTCTGGATGGTACTTGATGATAAGAGTTACACTCAAACGTTTCAGAAACACTGCCTGTTTCTGCTGCTATGAAACATAAAAATCATCACATAAGTGACTACAACTATTGAGCAGCATTTCTTTTAACAATGTACCTATTACAGTGTTTATTTTATTTTATTTTGAACACCATGTTTTTTTTAAGTAGAATTATCATTTTAAAAAGGAAGGTGCGCTAACATCTTTACAGTGGATCTGGAGAGTATTCACAACATTTCATTTGTTCAACATTTTCACATTTTGCAAATATCTTTGAAAAAATTATAATATGTACACTTTCAAATAAGACTGTAACATTCAAAAATGTGAAACAACTGAAGTGGAGTGAATACCTTTGGTAAAAACTCTACTTACAGAGCTTTGTTGGAGGCTTTGACCACTGGCAGCAGTCTCAGAAGAGCCTCCTCTGAAGCAGAGTATTTCTTCAGGTCAAACACATCCAGATCTTTTTCTGATGACAGTAAGATGAAGACCAGAGCTGACCACTGAGCAGAAGACAGTTCATCTGTGGAGAGACTTCCTGATCTCAGGGACTGTTGGATCTCCTCCACTAGAGAACGATCATTCAGTTCATTCAGACAGTGGAACAGATTGATGCTTTTCTCTGCAGACAGATTCTCATTGAGCTTCTCCTTGATGTACTGGACTGTTTCCTGATTGGTCTGTGAGCTACTTCCTGTCTGTGTCAGCAGACCTCGTAGGAGAGTCTGATTGGTCTGCAGTGAAAGACCGAGGAGGAAGCGGAGGAACAAGTCCAGATGTCCATTTCGACTCTGTAAGGTCTTGTTCACAGCACTCTGGTGGAGAGATTTAAGTTTTGGTTTGTTAAATAGTTTAGACCATGTAGAGGTTGTTTGTTGTTCTTCCAGCAGATTGAGTCCAAAGTTGATGAAGGTCAGATGGACATGAAGAGCACCCAGAAATTCCTGAACACTCAGATGGATGAAGCAGAACACCTTGTCCTGGTACAGTCCTCTCTCCTCTTTAAAGATCTGTGTGAACACTCCTGAGTACACTGAGGCTGCTCTGATATCGATGCCACACTCTGTCAGGTCTGATTCATAGAAGATCAGGTTTCCTTTCTGCAAGTGATCAAAAGCAAGTTTTGCCAGAGACTCAACCATCTTCCTGCTCTCTGGACTCCAGTGTGGATCTGTCTCAGCTCCTCCATCATACTTGACCTTCTTCACTTTGGCCTGAACCACCAGGAAGTGGATGTACATCTCAGTCAGGGTCTTGGGCAGCCGTCCTCCCTCTCTGGTTTCCAGCACATCCTCCAGAACTGTAGCAGTGATCCAGCAGAAGACTGGGATGTGGCACATGATGTGGAGGCTTCGGGATGTCTTGATGTGGGACATGATCCTGCTGGCCTGCTCCTCATCTCTGAATCTCTTCCTGAAGTACTCCTCCTTCTGTGGGTCAGTGAACCCTCTGACCTCTGTCACCATGCCAACACAGTCAGGAGGGATCTGATTGGCTGCTGCAGGTCGTGTGGTTATCCAGAGGCGAGCAGAGGGAAGCAGTTTCCCCCTGATGAGGTTTATCAGCAGCACATCCACTGAGGTGGACTTTCTAGGGTCAGTCAGGATTGTAGTTTTGTGGAAGTCCAGAGGAAGTCGACACTCATCCAGACCATCAAAGATGAACACAACCTGGAAGTCTTCAAAGCTGCAAATTCCTGCTTCTTTGGTTTCAGTAAAGAAGTGATGAACAAGTTCCACCAAGCTGAACTTGTCCTCTTTCAGCACATTCAGCTCTCTGAAAGTGAATGGAAATATGAACTGGATGTCCTGGTTGGCTTTGTCTTCAGCCCAGTCCAGGGTGTATTTCTGTGTTAAGACTGTTTTCCCAATGCCAGCCACTCCCTTTGTCAGCACTGTTCTGATTGGTTCATCTCTTCCAGGTGAGGCTTTAAAGATGTCTTCTTGTCTGATTGTTGTTTCTGGTCTGTCTGGTTTCCTGGATGCTGTTTCAATCTGTCTGACCTCATGTTCATCATTGACCTCTCCAGTCCCTCCCTCTGTGATGTAGAGCTCTGTGTAGATCTGATTCAGAAGGGTTGGGTTTCCTGCTTTAGCGATGCCCTCAAACACACACTGGAACTTCTTCTGTAGCTTAGATTTAAGCTGACGTTGACAAGCGGCAGTAGAAAGTTCTAAATGAAAAAACAAAATGAAAAAAAAAATGTTTATGCTTTACACAATACTCATGACTATTTCAGTCCAACCAAGAAATCCTTTTACGGTCAGCCAGCTCCTCCTGCTTCATTCTCCTCAGGAAGTCCACTGTGATCTTTACAAATGCCTCTCTGCTGCTGCTCCTCTGACTCTCTAAGCATTCTGGGTAATCAGGACTCAGAACTTTCTGGATCTTCTTCAGCTCTTTCTTCACAAAAGTGATGATCTTGTCCTCCAGCAACTGGAACATAATACTTTATGAATGAGCCAATCAGACTGAAATCATGGAGTGAAACACCAGATCCATGTTGGACACACTGACAATCCACTGGTCTACAAAGAGCAGCATGGAGATGACTGTGAACAGAGTATATGTAAAAGTAGTTGTTGTACATGTACAGACCATAAATATGGAGTCCAGGTATGTTTGATGCTGCTGGGCCGACTGACCACTGGGGACGTTTGAGCTCTTCTGGTCCACTCTGTGGAGGAATCATGAAGAATTACTTCAAGTACAGAGTCATGTCTGTGATGATTCTCAGTCATCCAGGTCATCGTAGTCAAAGGAGTTTGCAAAGAAAAAGCGTCTGGACTTTTTTAAGTTGCTTGAAGACGTTTCACCTCTCATCCAAGAAGCTTCTTCAGTTCTAAGGTCAAATGGCCGAGAGTCCAAGATTTAAACTCAGTGGGAGTATCCCCCCAAGGAGGGACAAAGGACCCCCTGGTGATCCTCTAATCACATGCGCCAAGGTGTGAAAGCGGGTGTGGGACCTAATCAGCCAGGGTTTTGGGTGAGCTCATTGTGAAACCTGGCCCCACCTTGTCATGTGAATTCCTGAGGTCAGATGGCCCAGGATGTGAGTGGGCATTAAGGCGTCTGGGGAGGGAACTCAAAACTGGATTATAGATGGCAGACAGTTGGTGTCATAAACCACCGCCTCTGTTCAAAGATGGTCGCTCACAGTGGACATAGATAGCCTCTTTCATAAAGAGGCCATCTGAACCATTTCATAAAATGGTTCAGTGATATTTTCAAAAAGGTGTTTACTTAGATCATTCCCTATTGTTAGAGGACATCAAAAGTTTTTTCAAGCTTTAAATTGTAAAATTAACATTATAAATTTGAAAACTGACACATGATAGAATACCTATGTCAATTGAAATGCAATCAGGAGGACAATACTTCCCAAATGACTGTTCAGTCACACAGGTATGGATTCCTGCTTTTTATCTAAAATAGGCAATTTGGCTACTAAAGATATTTGTAGCTGACCCCCTGCGGTGGGGAGAAGCAGACCGCCCCGACTCCGCAGCAGCAGGGAGGCCCCACATTCCAGACCCCAGTCGGACGGCCAACTCCTCCTCCTAGCCCCCCCGCTCCAGCAGGCCGCAGAGAAGCAGGGGTGTGTGAAGACTCAAACCTCCCTCCACCCGCTCATATGTAGTGTTGATGTAGGTGTGTTCTAAGGTGCATTTAAAACCCAGGAGGGCATGGAGCTACCTGCCAGAGCAGCAGGTAGGCGCATAGCCCCTCCTGCTAGCCCTCAATGTCTACGTGTATTTAAAATTGAGAGGTGGGCAACGACGCCAGGGGTGAGGTGTACACCCTGATGGTAATTTGGATTCTGTGTGACGTGCCCACCCCAAGATCCTATATGTATGTGTAATGAGAGTGTGAGTAATGTGAATGTCTAAGTTGTGGGATAAAATTGAGGCAGAGGCAGCCAGAAGGGGACAGAGGGGGGATGCCTCCCCTGCACCCTGGTGACACACCCCTACCCCAAGGCCCTGCATGTGTGGGTGACTGTGGTGGGGCGAGAAGAGGGAGGCAGCTGGAGATGGGGAGGGAAGGAAGGAGGGCAGTGACCCCTCCTGGGGCCAGCTCCCCGCTGACCCCAGTAGGCACCCCCATACTCTGCAACCCGCCAGGGAAAGGGGGGCCCAGGCCCATCCGGACCGGGGCCCAGTGCAGCAGCGGGGTCACTTCTACAGAACTGTGTTTCACAGACAAAGGAGTTGAGATCTGCAGAGGAATTCTGGGGTCCTGTACATCTCCCTTCTAGAAGCTGTATCAATAAGTGTGGATGAATAAAAGTGTTGTGTATTGACTACTGAGTCCCGGTGTTCTTTCTGAAGGCCTGAGGAATCTACTAACCTGTTTAGAGGTAACACTACAGTCAAGGATCAGCTGTTGGAGCCGCTATTCAGTAACTACTTTCTCAGATGTACACCAAATAGGGCTTTACAACTGTGATCAAAAGGATAATCTCTACTACGTTCACCTAATTTACATTGCAGCCTAGACACCATTTTGGTGGTGAAACAGTAATTCAATTAATGGGAAGCCCCAAGCAGCATAACATGATCCAACCCTAATCATAAGCTTTTTCAGAAAGGAACGTTTGAAACCTAATCTTAAAAGTTATGGTATGGTACTACAAGGTCATTAAGATAAGATGGGGCCTGATTATTTAAGACCTTGTATGTGAGGAGCAGGATTTTGAATTCAAATCTGGATATAACAGGAAGCCAAAACCGGAGAAATATGCTCTCTCTTTCTAGTCCCTGTCAGTACTCTTGCTGCAGCATTTTGGATCAACTGAAGGCGTTTTAGCGAGTTTTTTGGATGTCCTCATAATAATGAATTACAGTAGTCCAGCCTAGAAGTAATAAATGAATGAACTAGTTTTCAGTGTCACTCTGAGACAGGATATTTCTAACTTTAGAGATGTTGCACAAATGGAAGAAAGCAGTCTTACATATTTGTTTAATATGTGCATTGAAGGACATATTCTGGTCAAAAATGACTCCAAGGTTCCTCAAAGCGTTACTGGAGGCCAAGGTAATGCCATCCAGAGTAAGAATCTGGTTAGACACCATATTTCTAAGATTTTCAGGGCCGAGTACAATAACCTCAGTTTGATCTCAATTAAGAAGCAGAAAGTTAGCGGCCATCCAGGACGAAAAAAATCGGATTTGATCAAAAAATCGGAATTGAGCATTAAGACCTGCAGTGTGAACGTAGCCTAAGACAGCTGGGTCTAGAGATGGTTTTTTGAGTAAAGGTTTAACTACAGCCAGCTTGAAGGCCTGTGGTACATAGCCAATTATTAGAGATAGGTTGATCATATTTGTCCCTCTTTGGGGGGGAAACTCCCACTAGGTTTAAATCTGGGACTCTCCACCATTTGACCTTAGAACTGAAGAAGCTTCTCGGATGAGAGGTGAAACGTCTTCAAGCAACTCAAGACGCTTTTCTTTCCAAGCTCCTTAGTCTACGATGACCTGGATGACTGAGAACCTTCACAGACATATCATATTTAAGATTGAAGCATTAATTAATGGCAGGACTTCTTTGAGCAGTTTTGTAGAAATGGGGTATAAAAGACACGTTGATGGTTTGGAGGAAGTAATTATTGAAGTTAACTCAGAAAGATCAATTGGAGAAAAAGAGTCTAACTTAACATCGATGGTACTAAAAGTAGCTGTAGATAATATTACATCTGTGGGATGATTATTGGTAATTTTTTCTCTAATGATAAAAATTGTATTTGTGAAGAAGTTCATGAAGTCATTACTAGTTAACGTTAAAGGGATTGTTGGCTCAACAGTGCTCTGACTGTTTGTCAGCCTGGCTACAGTGCTGAAGAGAAACCTGGGGTTGTTCTTATTTTCTTCAATCAGTGACGAATAGTAAGATGTTCTGGCTTTGCGGAGGGCTTTCTTATAAAGCAGCAAACTATTTCTCCAGGCTAAATGATGATCCTCTAAATTTGTGACACGCCATTTCCTCTCCAGCTTACGAGTTATCTGCTTTAGGCTACGTGTTTGAGAATTATACCACGGAGTCAGGTACTTCGGATTTGAGGCCTTAGTTTTCACAGGAGCTACAGTATCCAGAGTCGTACGTAGTGAGGAGGTAAAATTTTCAACAAGATGATCGACCTCTGTTGGAGTAGCGTTCAGGTAGCTGTTCTGCTCTATGAGCATTGAAGATGATAACAGTGGGTGGATTATATTCTTAAACTTATTTTAAGTGCTTTGAGAAAGACATCTACTGTGATAAAGTCTTCTCTCCACCGCTGTGTAATCAATTATTGTAAATGTAAATGTTATCAGGAAATGATCAGACAGGAGAGGGTTTTCAGGAAACACTGTTACATGTTCAGTTTCTATGCCATATGTTAAAACAAGATCTAGAGTGTGATTAAAATGGTGGGTGGGTTGTTTTACATTTTGAGAGAAGCCAATTGAGTCTAATAACAGATTAAATGCCATATTGAGGATGTCATTTTTAGCATCTACATGGATGTTAAAATCACCCACAATAATTATTATATCTGAGCTGAGCACTAAATCAGAGAAAAAGTCTGAGAAATTAGATAGAAACTCTGTGTAAGGCCCAGGTGGACAATAGATGATAACAAGTGTAGATATGTTTAGCTTATTTTAGAGTTTAGAAATGTGTTAGATAGAATGTAGAATTATTGCAGAGACACTGACACTGCCCTGGATATAAATAAAGGCCTGACTGTGTCATGAATTTAGGAGTAGATCTTAGGAGACCCCCCTCCCCCCCAGTTTGAACTGTGAAGCTAAGACAGAAATGAGTTAATGTTAAGTGGAAATTCCTCAGGGCATACCTAGGTGGGGGTCTCAACATTTGTAACTTGATAATTGTGGTCTGGAAGGGAGAGGGAGTTTTAAGACTGTCAGGGAGTCACGTACCAGAAACACACACACAGTGCTTAAACTGTTACACTCACACATCCACATGCACACTCACTCACGTGCACTCACACACGCACGGGAACATGCACACACAGGCACTCACGTGCTCGTGCACATAGACACAGACACAGAATTTGCAGCACACTGTGGGGGTTTATGATGTAGCTGCCTGGAACTAACAAAGGGGTGAAGATTGTTGCAGAGGGACACCGACCTCGTCTTCCTTTCTAGAAGTGCATGCTTAAATGAAGATGAATAAAGATGAATAAAGATTTTGTAAAAATGACTACTGAGTTCCAGTGCCATCTCTGGATCCCTCGACGAATAAGAGAACCGGGGTAAAACTGATTTCGCAACACAAGTAAGACTGGTTTCTGAGTTTTACAGCTGGGGTGGACGAGGCTAAGCATCAGGCTTTCAAATGAATTAAAAGTCTGTCTTGGTCTTTCATTGATTAACAGGCTGGTGTGGTGTGCTTTGACGATTCATTTAACACACAGCTCTGCAGTGCACTACTGTTGCCATTTACCCACATAGCAGACAGGTTTGGCCCAGATCTGGTGTCAAGCCGGCACTGCTGGCTGACTTCTGGCATGGTAAGTGGCATGTCATCCAAATATGGGCCAGGCCTGGCGTAGATAGCAGTGTTTATGTGATGGCATGCCACATCTGGCCCGATTGTGGTCTGGTTTATGTGGCCCAGGTGTAACATAGTTAAATAGAGTCAAAGTTAAATCCCACTAAATGGGACATTGGCGCCACCTACTGATGTAAAAGTCACCCTGCAACATTCACAAAGGGCAAGGGATTCTGGGTAATCCTCAGAATAATGGAGGATTCCTGTGAATTATTTTTGTTGTTTATACATCATTTGTTGCTGGTCATTTCTCCAGTCTTTATGTTGAATTGAGTGCATGTTTAGGTGAGATTTCTTTATTGGGAAGAGAGGAAACAAAATGGTAGCATAGTTAGCTATCTCTGTTGTTGCTTTCCATTTAGATCTTGTGCTGACTGCCCACGATATTAAAAGAGCATTCTAACCATTGCCTTTTTGTTTTGAATGCAGGTATGTGACTGTGCCACACTGTTTAGAGAATTTACATTGTTTTATGTACAGCTTTGAAATATATTTCATTTGGGAAATTTAACATGCAATGTTAATGGTGTTAAGGTTTTTCTATTTTGGTTGTATAGATTTACAACTATACGATCACACTGCAAGTGGAAATGTAATCCTCAGAATAATGGAGGATTCCTGTGAGATCTTTTGCTGATTGACCACGACATTAAACGAGCATTCTAACCATTGCCTTTTTGTTGTGAATGCAGACCAGAGAAGACACCACACAGAGGTCACACAGGCTCATAGAAAACAGGTCTGGCCTGGATCTTGCATCAAGCTAGCACTTCTGACTGACTGGTGATATGGCAGGGTGTATACCAACCAGATGTGGGCCAGGTCTGGCAATGACGGCACTATTTATGTTCCTATTTTCCTATTTTAGTTAGACGGCCTAAATTCCATGTTGCAATACTATACTGCTATGGTAGAATACATTTCAAATGCAGGTTTGACAGGTTTGTGAGTGTACACTTTATCCAAAACTTAGTGAGGGTTTACGCGTGTTTACTACCGGGTGGCTGTAGCTGAGGAGGTAGAGCAGGTTACCTACTGATTGGAAGGTTAGTGGTTCGATCCCTGGCTCCTGCAGTCTGCATGTCTAGAGTGTGAATGTGTATCAATGTAATTAGGAAGCACTCAGTTTAGAGAAAGTGTGTGAATATGGCATATAGAGCACTTTGCGTAATCTGAGAGAGTAGAAAGGAGCTATATGAGAATCAGTCCATTTGAACAGAGTTTTGTCATGTTACTTTAGCACTATTATGTTCCCGCACGTGTTGTTATTACATGGCTTGATTAAAGTACACATTAGGGCTGACATCTGGGGCCAGAGCTGAAACTATTCTGGGGCAGCCACGGGCCAGCAGTATGTCTGCAACTGGCCCGTGGCTGCAAACAATTTACACATGGCCCACATACTGCAAAAAATGACAGCCCTTTGGTGGCCCAGATCAGGTTTGCCAGAGGTAATCCACACGTGGACCAGGACAGGACCACCAGTGTGTATGCAACTGGCCTTGTGCTGGCCCAAGTGTGGGCCACCTCTGGCAAACCAGATCTGGGCCATGAAAGGGCCGTCATCCTTTGCGGTATGTGGGGCGTGTGTAAGCACATTGTGTGGGCCTGATCCGGCCCATACCGTTAAAAAAAGAAAAGAAATAAAACCCCATCGACACATAAAAACGAAAAATCATGAGCGGCCCACCGGGCAAATGCCCGGTATGCCCCATGGCCAGTCCAGCCCTGGCTCAGTTTCAGTTCCTATTAAGTTGGTTTGCATGCTTTGGTTTGTCTGCACTTGGGTCCACTATTTGCACTCCAAGCAGTTGCCTATCCAAAGTGTGACAGAACGATCTGACCAGTCATGGACCCAGCTGACTCAGCTCACCGAGTGTCTAGAGGAGATGGCTCGGATCCAAGCGATCCTCAAATGCATCCTCACGGCACCCAATTTGAAGAGGAAGACTGTAATGGTTGACGTCACTAAGGCTATTTTGAAGAGGGATCCCCGCCTTCTCTAGCTCCCAGACACACCTGCCATAATCGACGCCTTTACAAGGATAAAGGAGATGCTGCGGGCCCAAGAACTGGCATTTCATGTAAAGGCTTCTAGCACCTCCCAGTTAAAGCATCAGCCTCTTAACAGACTTGCGGTCCTGAGGCAGTAAGAGTTGGCTCCCTGCGGCTCTGTAGCAGGGGAACCTAAGACTGTCTTTTCTGGTGCTAAGGATGACTTAGAACTGTTATAATTTGTATTACAGGGGTTATCATAATCAAATATTAACATGTTTATTACAGGTGCAGTTAGAATCACTTAAATCGTTGAGTTAAATCTATAATCTTAAAAGCTTATATGCTGAGTATATTGTTACAGTAAAATACTAGCTGAGCAAAGGCCTGAATGTATTCAGCTTATGGTTATGAACAGTAGCAGTAAAATAATTTCTTTAATTCCACAATTCCCTCTCTTGACGTCTCTTCCAGAGACGTCAGAACCAAGTAATGAACCTATCAATAATTTCCCCCTGGGCCATTATGTTAAGGATGTTGTTGGTGGGCTGAACTGTCTTCCCAGTCACAGTTTGAGATTAAAGACTCTATGGTGATCTCATCTGGGAAATGGGGAAATGAATCGTGTCCAGAGACCAGGGAATTTTGAAACTAGTCCTTCCATAACCATTAAATCATTTTCCAAGAACTCTGAGACAATTACCAATGACAATGTAGAGACTGGGTTTTCAACTCTAATGCCGGTTAAGACCGTCTATGATAAGACAGGTTGCTTTGGAATTAAACTGGGCTTTTGTGGGTCTGAGATACGAGCCAGGTTGGATCCAGAAGTTGTGTCGGAGGACTCAGTGTGCTCTGGATCCCCAAAGGTGCTCATTTCTACTCCCACTGGGAGCTCAGAAGAAGTCGCCCAGCATTCCTCTATGTCAGCTGAAGGCTCAGACAGGTCCAGCTAGCAGCTTCATGCTTTAGCTAGGGGTCCAGGAGAACCCAGCCAGCAACTTCATGGTCCAGCTGGGGGTTCAGCTGAGCCCGTCCAGCATTCCTGCTACATCAGCTGGAGGCTCAGCCGAGCCCGTCCAGCATCCTGCCACACCAGCTTGGGGTTCAGCTGAGCCCGTCCAGCATTCGCCTACATTGTCTGCAGTTCCACCACTTGCAGCTTCCACGCCACCGCCTGCAGCGCCACCATCTGCTCCATCATCTGCGGCTACCTTGCCACCATCTGGTCCAGTTTTGTTGCCTGTGGTTGCCACACCATTTCCTGGTCATGCCACGCCTCGCCTGATCCTGCCACACTCAGTCTGAGGACGATGGCTCGCCTGGTCCGACCACACTTCAGCCTGAGGACGATGTCTCACCTACCTAGTCCTACCACACCTGGTCTCGTCTCGACCCAGCCAGCGGTCGTCGCCAAGGCCGCATCTGGCAACTGCCAAGAGAGCCCGGCCATGAAAACCCACCAAACCATCCAAGGGTCCTTGTCCACATCCACGCCGCTGTTGACTGCCCACCAAGTCGCCCGATGGTCCGCGTACATGCCCACGCCACCGTCGACCACCTGCCAAGCCACCAGTGGGTCCACGTACATGCCCACACCGCCGGCGACCACCTGGCAAGCCACCTGATGGTCTTCACTCACGCCCACGTCACCACCAGCCGCCACCCAAACTGTACGAGTGTTGTCATCCATGCCCCTTTTGCCACTGTCACTTTCCTCATGGCCAGCCTCCTGATCTGCTCCGTCACTACCATTGGACCGGCGGCCGGCATCCTGAACTGTGCTGCTGCCATTTTCCACATGGCCACCCCCTGATCAGCTCCATTGCCATCATTGGACTCATGGCCAGCCCCCTGAATCTTTGAACTATGAACTGCTATGCTGTTGACCTCCGGGTCGGCCCCCTGAACTTAACTACGGACAGTTGTGTGTTTACGTTTTGAGTTCTTAAGTTATCCCTTTATATGTTGTTTAAATTGGATTACCTTCTTCTTTTCAACTCTAATTGCTTGATTGTGTATTATACTTTCATTTCAGAGAGCAATGAGACATTAAGTTAAGACATTAAGTCCAAAGTTTTAGAACAGTTGCTGTTCTAAAACTTTGGACTGATAGTGTATATTATATCTGTTTATGGTATGGCAATATTGGAAATGCAATCAAAGGGTTTTGTATTGCAACTTCTAAAATTGAAAGAAGTGAACAGTTCATTTTGAAAAAGGAGGGTTTTTTTCTATTTTTAATATTTATATTTGTTCATTAGTAATAAAAAAGTATTTCAAATCTGATTAATTGATTAATTGATGGAGTAATCGATAGCTGTAGCCCTAGTGTAATCTGCATAGCAGTGAAAATATGCTATGCCTTCTAATCATACAGCCTAAGGGAAGGTCTTTGGCACAAACTAACAGTCCCTTCCTCCCCCACATCTTTGTATGGTTTTGTGTTGACTTATTGGACTGGTTGTGTTACCTCCACCTGCCAATGAGGGGGTGTAACACAAAAGGGAGCTCATCCGGGATTTGAACCAGAGACTTCCCACATTGCTTGTTGCGGCCCTAGCAGGACATGGAATTGCCCTTGTGGGGGTGTGCCATTTCTCCTGCCTTAGGTGCAATCTTTCTTGTACAGCTGACTCCCATAATCAATTAGAAGTACTTTAGGCCAGAGAAAAGTGAGCTCTAGTGCCAGACAGCCTTGTTGGTTTGGAGTTAGTGAGCTATGTGTTTCGTCTGTGGCGAGGAATGTGTGTGTGGTGACTTATCTTTTTTGTTTTGTTTTTTAACTTACTTTTCAGTTTATTGAACAACAGCTGAGTTTTTCTTGTTTTCTTTCGTTAAAAGATGATAGCAACTTGTCCACCTAATTTAGTTTACTTATTAACAGAAACATTAATAAAACCGTTTAATTTAACCACTTTGCCTCCCCGTCTCCTTTTTTCAACCTGGACACCTTTTGTTACTGTTACGATTTAATGTTGTCAGTGTTTTGTTTTATGTTATGTTTAAGGATTTGTTCTCGTTTCCTGTTTTATTGTGAAGGTCTGCGTCTCATGTGAGTGTGTTCAGTTTTACCCTGTCTCGTCTTGTTGATTATTCCCAGCTGTGTTCCCCACCTGTGTGTAATCTCCTGTGTTTCCTGTGTGTATTTAAGTCACGTCCTCTGTCTTTGTAGTTGGCTGGCCCGTCTGTGTATCCACCATGTCTCATCCGTGTGTTTTCCCTGCTGCCCAACCGTCATCTGTTTTCTGCTCGCGGTTATTTGTGTTCAGGTTTGTGTTTCTGTTCAGGGTCAGTAGTTTAGTTTTTCCCAGTATAGTTTAGTTCTCCGTTCACCATTTTGTCCATCTCTTTTGTTGTGTTTGCTTTAGTGGCACCAGCCATTTTTTAGCCAACCTGGTTGTCCAGTTTAAGATAAAGCCTCTTCTCATCCCACAATCTGGTATTCATCTTTTTTTTTGTTGCGGCCTTGAGCCGGGTCGTAACAGAATTGGGGGCTCGTCCGGGATACGTCCGTCTTCGCTGGAGGGTCCAAGGGGCCTGTCCAGCCAACATTCGTCTTCGCTGGAGGGTCCGAGGGGCCTGTCCAGCATTCGTCCGTCTTCGCTGGAGGGTCCGAGGGACCGCTTCAGCCTTCCGTCTCCGCTGGAGGGTCCAAGGGGCCTGTCCAGCCATCGTTCGTCTTCGCTGGAGGGTCCGGAGGACCGCTTCAGCATTCTGTTTCAGCTGGAGGGTCCGAGGGGCCTGTCCAGCCTTCATTCGTCTCCGCTGGAGGGGTCCAAGGGGCCTGTCCAGCCAACATTTGTCTTCGCTGGAGGGTCCGAGGGGCCTGTCCAGCATTCGTCCGTCTCCGCTGGAGGGGTCCAAGGGGCCTGTCCAGCCAACATTAAATCTTCGCTGGAGGGTCCAAGGGGCCTGTCCAGCCAACATTAAATCTTCGCTGGAGGGTCCGAGGGGCCTGTCCAGCATTCGTCCGTCTTCGCTGAGGGTCCGAGGACCGCTTCAGCCTTCCATTTCGCTGGAGGGTCCAAGGGGCCTGTCCAGCCAACATTAAATCTTCGCTGGAGGGTCCGAGGGGCCTGTCCAGCCAACATTAAATCTTCGCTGGAGGGTCCGAGGGCCTGTTCAGCCTTCGTCCGTCTTCGCTGGAGGGTCCGAGGACCGCTTCAGCATTCGTCCGTCTTCGCTGGAGGGTCCGAGGGACCGCTTCAGCCTTCCGCTTTCGCTGGAGGGTCCAAGGGGCCTGTCCAGCCAACATTAAATCTTCGCTGGAGGGTCCAAGGGGCCTGTCCAGCCAACATTAAATCTTCGCTGGAGGGTCCAAGGGGCCTGTCCAGCCAACATTCGTCTTCGCTGGAGGGTCCGAGGGACCGCTTCAGCCTTCCGTCTCCACTGGAGGGTCCAAGGGGCCTGTCCAGCCATCATTCGTCTTCGCTGGAGGGTCCGGAGGACCGCTTCAGCATTCTGTTTCAGCTGGAGGGTCCGAGGGGCCTGTCCAGCCTTCATTCGTCTCCGCTGGGGGTCAAGGGGCCTGTCCAGCCAACATTCGTCTTCGCTGGAGGGTCCGAGGGGCCTGTCCAGCCTTCGTCCGTCTTCGCTGGAGGGTCCGAGGGACCGCTTCAGCATTCGTCCGTCTTCGCTGGAGGGTCCGAGGGACCGCTTCAGCCTTCCGTTTCCGCAGGAGGGGTCCAAGGGACCTGTCCAGCCTTCATCCGTCTCCGCTGGAGGGTCCGAGGGGCCTGTCCAGCCTTCGTCCGTCTCCGCTGGAGGGTCCGAGGGGCCGCTCCAGCCTTCATTCGTCTCCGCTGGAGGGGTCCAAGGGGCCTGTCCAGCCAACATTCGTCTTCGCTGGAGGGTCCGAGGGGCCTGTCCAGCCTTCGTCCGTCTTCGCTGGAGGGTCCGAGGGGCCTGTCCAGCCTTCGTCCGTCTTCGCTGGAGGGTCCGGAGGACCGCTTCAGCATTCAGTCTGCCTGCAGAATAGCGGCCAGTGCCTTGTGCGCTGGTCCTCCAGGACTACAGCATTCATGGCTCTCTAGGTCATGAATCAAACATTTTCATTTGGGGTTAAATGTTTGATTTTTGGGTGGGGGGAAATGTTACGATTTAATGTTGTCAGTGTTTTGTTTTATGTTATGTTTAAGGATTTGTTCTCGTTTCCTGTTTTATTGTGAAGGTCTGCGTCTCATGTGAGTGTGTTCAGTTTTACCCCTGTCTCGTCTTGTTGATTATTCCCAGCTGTGTTCCCCACCTGTGTGTAATCTCCCTGTGTTTCCCTGTGTGTATTTAAGTCACGTCCTCTGTCTTTGTAGTTGGCTGGCCCGTCTGTGTATCCACCATGTCTCATCCGTGTGTTTTCCCTGCTGCCCAACCGTCATCTGTTTTCTGCTCGCGGTTATTTGTGTTCAGGTTTGTGTTTCTGTTCAGGGTCAGTAGTTTAGTTTTTCCCAGTATAGTTTAGTTCTCCGTTCACCATTTTGTCCATCTCTTTTGTTGTGTTTGCTTTAGTGGCACCAGCCATTTTTTAGCCAACCTGGTTGTCCAGTTTAAGATAAAGCCTCTTCTCATCCCACAATCTGGTATTCATCTTTTTTTTTGTTGCGGCCTTGAGCCGGGTCGTAACATTACTTTCCTCATCCTTTGGACCTTTGGAGGGGAACATAACATCTTATTTCTTGGCGATGGAGTTCTCTATGTTCATCATAATGTTATTAAAGGTTTGAATTGTCTTTTTTTTTTTTCTGCCTGTCCCGTTTGGTTCTTTTGCCATCAGAATTTACTTTACCAAAATGACCATCCCAGCCTTGCCATAATGGTCTATTTGATTCACCTTTAATGTTTATTTTATTTTTTTTATTTTCACTTGCTAGATACGGGACAGACTTGAATGAGCAAAAGAAAAGGGAGAAGGAAAGAGGGGGGAAAAACAGCAGAGAAGAGGGATGGGGATAAAGGGCAAAAAACAAAAACCAACAAAATAAGCAGACAAAAAATACATATATCAATCATCTGGATCACCTGTTGAGAAAGAAAAAAAGAAAACGAGAGCAATAGAATAAACAATATCACGATGATATATGGGAATATAACAGTAAATACTAAATATTAAACATTATTGTGCAGCACGTAAGACCGACAGCGCACAGTGTGCTTTGAGGTAGGAGCCAAAAAGGGTGTAGTTTGTATGTCTGAGCACCCGTGTGTACCTGTGAACATGAACGCGCTTGTTTTTAAAAGGTTCCTTCATGTAATGATCTGCTAGAGGGTGTGGGGGGCCACTGCCCCATCCTCCAGGGCATGAAGCAGATATGGAGGAAATCAAAACTCCAGACATCCAGAGGCCCCCAGAACACAAGAGACCAAGGAAGACCAACAGAGGGGCAGCCACGCCACTATCCCAGAAAGAGCTGAGGAGAGTCCCAGATGAGGGGTCACTCAGCAGCCGCGGAGCAGAAGCCAGGGGGTGCAGTGACGTGCCCGTGAGCTCCGCCGGCAGCCAACTGTGCCTGAGTGAGCGAGCTCCGGGCCGAGAGGCCGAGGGCACCTCACCCCCGAAGTGGCCCGAGCGAGCCCCAGGCTCCAGGCCCCGATAAGCAGCCGCCAAGGAGTGAGCCGGTGTGTACCTGGACTCCCATCTCCGGACGCAAAGAACCACCAACGCATGTCGAGGGTGTCTGCCACTGGTAGGGGAAGTGGTGGGGGGAGATAGGCCTCCATACCTTGGAGGGCCTGAGATGTCCCCAGAGAGGTGGCGTCTGATACCCAACCTGACATATAGACACAAACATGCAGGCACACACAGACACAAATATCCATTCCCACCCTCATGCTCCCATATGCAATTACTCAACACTCACCCAACGTGGAGACAGACATAGAGAGACACTGTACACACAATCAAACTCCCCAAGCGTACTCTAAGCCCCAGGTCTAGGTACCCTTGCCCCTGGAGGGGGAAACTGCGCCCAGACCCAGGTGGTGTTATCCTTTTCCCTGCGGTGAGGAGAAGCAGACCGCCCCGACTCCGCAGCAGCAGGGAGGCCCCACATTACAGACCCCAGTCGGACGGCCAACTCCTCCTCCTAGCCCCCCCGCTCCAGCAGGCCGTAGAGAACGGGGATGTGAGAAGACTCCAAACCTCCCTCCGCCCGCTCATATGTAGTGTTGATGCATGTGTGTTCTAAGGTGCATTTAAAACCCAGGAGGGCATGGAGCAGGTAAACGCTTAGCCCCTCCTGCTAGCCCTCAATGTCTACATGTATTTAAAATTGAGAGGTGGGCAATGACGCCAGGGGTGACCCTGATGGTAATTTGGAGTCCGTGTAGCGTGCCCACCCCCAAGATCCTATATGTATGTGTTATGAGAGTGTGAGTAATGTGAATGTCTAAGTTGTGAGATAAAATTGAGGCACAGGCAGCCAGAAGGGGACAGAGGGGGGGATGCCTCCCCTGCACCCTGGTGACACACCTTTACCCCAAGGCCCTGCTCGTGTGGGTGATTGTGGTGGAGCGGGAAGAGGGAGGCAGCTGGAGATGGGTAGGGGAGGAAGGGAAGGGCAAGTGACCCCTCCCTGGGGCCAGCTCCCCTGCTGACCCCAGTAGGCACCCCCATACTCTGCAACCCGCGAGGGAAAGGGGGCCCCGGTCCGGATGGGCGTGGGCCCCCTTTCCCACAGTGTAGCAGTGCCATCCGGCCCCACAGAGCCCGGGACAGCCCACCCGACCCCACCGCAGAGAAAACTGCACCCACTCCATCATCCACTCATCTTCCAGACTATACAAGACAATAGACGCCCAGGCTGAGATCTTCCTCCTCCTCTCCTGTATCTCCCCCTCCTGCAGAGTGATATCTTGAAGAGAGGAGAGCTCCTGCAAGATGTAACAACCTCCCCTACCATTTGAAGAGCCCCCCAGGTGGCTCAATGCACTGGCGGCACCCTGCACCAGGGCTGGGTCACTATACACCCGCCCGCCCACAACCCCGGCAACACACCAACCAAGACCCCGAGGCCCCCGACGCCCAGCCAGGGCCCCAGAGCCCTTAATAGGCCATGACCGCTACCCCGGGTTGAGCCCTCCAAGGAAGATGCTCCTGGGGAACCCCCCGATGCCCTAAGCCTGTTCCTACCCCCACACCAATCACAACAGTGAAGGTGGGACCAAACTATGACACCCCACCCCCACTAGGTGATGGAGCTGATCAAAGTAGCCCAGAGCAATTGATCTGATGTGGTGGCAGAGGCTGTATCAAGACTAATGTAATCTAATAGATAATTTCTATATTGGTTAGAATTAAGATTATTTTTATTTTTCCAGTTCATGAGGACTGTTTTCTTGGCTATGCATAGGGCAGTGAAAACCATATGGGCTATATTCTTTTCCGGAGTGACATTATCTAAGCTGCCCAACAAACACACTAAAGGGGAAGTTGGAATGTTACATTTCAGACACTTTGACAAGTCTTCACATATCTCGTGCCAAAACTTCTGAACTGGTGGACAGAACCAAGGAGCGTGGATATAATTGTCCGGTGAATTGGTTTGGCAGTGTGAGCAGTTGTTGGTAGATGTAAAGCCCATCTTGAACATCCAATGACCTGTATAGTGCACTCTATGTAGTATTTTATATTGAATTAATTGAAGGCTGGGATTTCTAATTAGATGAAAGTTTTTTAAGCAAATCTGAAGAAGTTTTGGTCAAAGTTAACTGATAAATGCGCTTCCCATTTTGCAATAGGAAGTGATACTGATTCATCTGTTTTAGAAAGTGTTCTGTATATTTTGGATAGTAATTTGGGGGTTTTAAGAGTAAGAAATTGAACCACACTTGGTCGTGTTTGTAGTTCAACTTGACCTGGTTTAAATTTCTTTTTTACTATGGATTTAATTTGTTGATATTCTAAAAATCTTTTCTCGTTGATCCCATATTGTGTAACTAGTCTGTCAAATGAAATAAATTCTGTTCCTTCTAATATATGTTCTAAATATTTGATTCCTTTATGTCAGGGTTGTTCCAGATAGGTGTAAGTTTGAATGGGATTAATGAAGACTCCGTCAATTTTAGAAACTCCCACCATGCTGTCAGAGAAGAGCTGATGCTGATGCTTTTGAAGCATTCATGTCGTTGGATGTTTGAGCTGATAAATGGTAGGTCTGAAATCTCTAGATTATTGCAAAGCGCTTGTTCTACATCTAGTGTAGAGTATAGGGATATTTTGCTGCTATTATTTGCTGCTATTTTTTATAATCATCATTACTATTTCATTAATCCATAAGTATTGATATTGTATTCATAGGTTTAAACATATTGGCACCCAATTAATTAGTCTTTAGTATAGGAGCAGTAAGAACCACTTTAAACTGTTGAGTTGAATCTATAATTCTAAAGGCTTTTGAATGCTTTTATAATCTTAAATGAAAGTTAGGTAGTTCTAATCCTCCTTTATCCTTGGTCTTTTGTAGTGTTTTTAAGCTTATACGTGGGGGTTTATTTTTCCAAAGGATTTTGGACATATGAATCTAGAGATCTGAACCAATCTTGTGGCGGTTTAGTTGGGATCATTGAGAATAAATAATTTATTTTTGGTAATACCATCATTTTTATAGCGGCAACCCTTCCCATGAGTGATATGGGTAGACATTTCCACCTAGCCAGATCACCTTCTACTTTCTTTAAAAGCGGGATATGGTTTCATTTAGTTAGATCTGCAAGCTTGGGAGAAACACTAATACCTAAATAGTTTATATTTCCTGATAACTGTGGGGTAGAAGAAAAATTATGGAAGGAGCAATTAATCGGAAGGACTGTAGATTTTGACCAGTTAATTGAGTAATCTGATATTCTTGTAAAAGAGTTTATCAATTCAATCACCCCAGAGATATTGGTTTGTGAGTTTTGGAGAAAGAGTAACACATCATCCGCATAAAGGCTGATTTTATGTTCCACGTTCTTGCATTTTATGCCCTTAGTTACTGAATTCTTTCTAATTGCTGCTGCTAGTGGTTCAATAAAAATTGCAAACAGTGAAGGGGAGAGTGGCCATCCCTGCCATCCCCTCAGGAGACAGAAGCTGGAGGATGTCTGGTCATTTGTTCTGACACAAGCTGTTGGGGAATTATATAATATTTTTAACCAGTTGATGAAAGAGGATCCAAAACCAAATTTGTGTAAAGTTGCAAATAGAAATTTCCAGTTAACTCTGTCAAATGCTTTTTCTGCATCTAAAGAAAATTAGTTGTCCTAACTGTTACAGTCGGTGATCGCTAGGGAATAGTCCCTATGGGAGAATGCTGTTTTTTTTTCTTCTCTCTCTTCCTGTCCTGTCTTTCAATTTCTGAGTGCCGCAGCTGGGTAGTGTTATGACTTGTTGGCAACGGGATCAAAACCGCTGTGTCTCACACACCAGTCTTCTGTTTTGTGGACAGCCAGGGAGGTCAGGTATTGTCTTCTCTTTTTCTTGATGAGGGAAGTTATGCTTTGTTTCTAGCAAGGGGTAGATTTTTTTGTTTTGTTTTGGGGTTTTTTTCTGTTATTTTGGCCTCTACTACAGAGACACATTTTAACCATGAAACATAAAAAAAAAATCATCATTTAAATAAGTTCATATTACCAACTCACCTCTCTGTAGCAGATGCCTGCTGGACTTTAAATTTAATGGGCTCCTCTATAGACTGGTCACTCCTTAAGGACACAAAGCTGGGCCCAGGTTTAAATCTCTGATGGATCCTAAAACAAACAAACAAAAAAAACCTTAACTCTTCAATAAAAGCCTAATCACATATGAACAGTATGACCTCATGTTGGTTAAGCACTTTATTTGGCGCTGCAATGTTACACATACATGTTACATGCAGTGAAAAAATCCTTCTGACAATACATACATTACACAAACATCACATTGGAAAGACAGGTCAGAGTGGTGCGATGGTGAAAAAAATGTAATACACAATACATGAGGGGAAAGGAGTAGAGCAGAGGAGTTTTTGAGCAGAAAAATACACCTCAGCACAGAGAGCGCATGAATCTTCACACCTTACAACATAAAAGATCTGACTTTCAATGGGGGTGGGGGGGGGGGGTCAATATTGACAACAGCCAACATGTCCTGCAGCCACACTCCAGCGCTGGACACAGGCCCGTCTGACTCCATTGGGTGGGAGTAAACACTGAAGGCATTTGGAGAGGGCGGAATGTATATCTGTGTCTGTGTAAATGTGTATGTATGTGTGTTTATCCTGTGACCAACTCAAGAAAGTGACCTTTCACCCTGTTAAGCGAAAGTCAACAGTCCTCCAGCTGGTGCCGGTGCATTGAAGGATGTGGGCAGAGAGTCAAAACACAATCCCATAATCTGGGAGACTTTTGTTGTTCCAGCCCAGGCCTTGAACCCTTCCAGCTAGCGACACGGTAGCCGAATGAGTATCATAGTTGCTTCGATTAGGTTTAGTGTGAAAAAACTGCATTCCAGTTTTGAAGTTGATTTAATGTCCATCACTGGTCCCCAAGTCTATCAATTCCTCTTCAGTCATGTCAGCCACCCTTGTGGGATTTTCAAAAGCTGTGACCATTTTCTTTATTCTTTGATAAGCCAGGGCTGAGGCAACTCTAAATGCGCTGAATGTTAATCTTCAAGGATATCCTTGAAGATTAACATTCAGCGCATTTAGAGTACGCTCACATCAAGGTCTTTGGAACCAAACTGTAACTTTTCCAAAGACACCTGTCCCTAACAGAGCCCTGTACCGCGCACTTCATAGATTTGAAAGAGGTTATTGACAGTTTCCCTTGTGGATATTAATGTTCAAATGAAGAGTTACGCAACAGCTATCGCGTGTCTTTCTGGGGAATTTAACAAACACTTTCAGGACTTTGCAGCTATTGAAAAACACATGCTGCTTTTCTCATCTCCATTCTCCATGGACCCTGATAATGCTCCTCCGCAGCTTCAGCTGGAGCTCATTGAGCTGCAGTGTGACGGTGAGTGTCGCGGAAAACACCAGCAGTGTTCTCTTGTTGATTTTTATCGGCAGCTAAAGACAGGATTCCTGAAGTTTGATCACTTGCTAAGAAAATGCTGAGCTTATTTGGTTCCACATATTTGTGTGAGCAAACATTCTCTGTCATGAACTTAAACCAGAACCGATTGAGATCAAGGAAGAGTGACTCCCACTTGCGTGATATTTTACGCCTCTCAACCACTGCCCTCAAACCAGATCGGATTGGTTTACTAAAATCTAGATGTCAGTATCACCCTCTCATTAGTCCAGGGATGTCCAAATTCTGTACTGGAGATCTGCTATGCATGTTTTAGTTCTTTCTGGCTTAGCACAGTTGTATGGAATCAGAATGATGCCACCTTGAAACGAAACCGAAAAAAATATTGAAACCGAAAAAATCGCTTACAATTTTTATTTTTCAGTTTCAATCCATTTTTTTTTTCGATTTCAATCAATTTTTCGGTTTCAATCCATTTTTCAGTTTCAATCTGCTGGCACTGTTTTGGCGTCCGGAGGTGCGCTTGAGGGGGCGGGGATTCCGACCCGCATGAATTTGCATACATTATAGAGTCCGTTGCTCGTTCTGACCAAGCTGCCATTTTTCTCTTTTTGCCTCTTTTAATGGCTGCATCAAGTTTAGGTGGACCCTCTAAACCACAGGTAAGTAATCATTTTCCGTCGTCTTTCTTTGCTATTTCACTGGACTGGACGTTAGTTTAGTTTTTTTTAGCTACATCTGGTGAAGTTGTGGTAAAATGCTGGTATTAGCCTATTCTTCGTAGCAAGCTAGCCTGAAGCTAATATTTGCTAAATTTAGGGATACCCGTGTGTCTTTATGAGTTGGAGGCCGGTGTTTTAGGAGCAGCACAAGATCTCATCAACAGGCAGTGTTGGGGAGTAATGTAATACATTACATAATGCGTTACGTATTTAAAATACAAAATATGAGTAAGTGTATCCGTCACAGTTACCGTTCAATAGGTGATATTCAGAATACAGTTACTTTGTTGAAATAAATGGATTACATGGCGACATTTTCCTGTTTCTTATGTTAGGCTATGGTCTCTCTATTGTTGGTAATTCCACGCCGGTGGAAACCCAAACAAAACACGCAATAAGAGGCTCTAAAAATTATTATACAAAAATGATTTAATATGAAGGCAATAGCAGAGTGTTACAGGCATTGCCCTAAACAATGTAGCCTCATGGGCAGTGTAGTCCGTGCTGCAGGGAGAATGGACTGCCATACCCGTTATGTGTCTGTGAGCGAGGGAGGGAGAGAAAGGAAAAGTCCGAGCTGTCACGGAGCAAAAACGGGAGATGGAAGCATGTAAATATAATAATAACCACTGCAGCCAAAAAGAGTGCCTGACGAGCCCAGCTGCAAGTAAGCTATTAAGACTCGACTGTACACTGTGTTCGTGTTTTCCTCTAAAACAATAAGTTCCGTTGGAGCAGCCTTTCAACGCCTCTCTCTGTCTCTCGCTAGCAAACTTGACCTAGACAACAAAGTAAAGCTAGTTTTCAGCTACGAGCCCGACACGTATTAGCCAGAGGTCCCTTTACTACGGTTCGGAGCCGCTGACCTTTTGTATATATACGCGGAATAGTTTTCTATACGAGATCGCTGCAAAAAGTGCAGCCTTACCTAATGTCCACCCTACTGTTACTCATTTATAGTAAGATTTAAACATCTAGTTGGTATTGGTATGGAGAGTAACCTTTAGTAATAGTAATAAATCACACAGCAATAGTACATTCATGTAGTTGTAAAGTATTCAGAATACATTACTTCTATAATCTTTGGTGGAATACATTTTAAAATTAACCTTCCCAACACTGTCAACAGGTTAGCACCTCATACCACAGTGCACCAAAAGCAGTCTCATGAGCACTGGGAAGGACAAGCCCAAAGCCCAAAACAGACAGTGCAGGAGATGATAAGGTTAGTAATTGTATGGTGAAAATTATACTTTTAGTTATCTTGATTGGCAAAAGAAAAGTAAATACAAAATCTGCTTCTCACATATAGGGCATTTCCAAGATTTTTTTTTTCAAAACTTCTTCAATTTCTTTCATCACAGCTGTCCTGTGCCAGATGTTCTGTTGACCCACTGAGAGAGGCATCATTTCACAAACACCAGGAAGACTGAAACTCATCGCCGGGATCAAGCAGGACTCGTGATCTTCACCAGCAGCTCCCTCACAAGAAGGATAAACCCAGCATTTCATGAACAGTGATAGAGACCTTTGCTTTGTGTAATGTTAGAAGTACTCAGATAATCCTCAGAGGGTCTGGACTTTTACATAATATAATAGCTTTAAGTCCTGTAGAAAGTTAAATATATGTTGTGCTCTCTGGTTACTCTGGTTTTGAATGACTCTGAATTACTTTATGATAAATAACACACTATTGTCAAAAAACAGTGAAAGAATTTCAGATCACAAGTTTTTAGTTCAAAAACAAGTAACAACCGTTGACTTTAATCAGGTTTTATTTAATTGTGTCAGAGAAAACATCACGTGCTCTTCATGTAGCTGAGTACATTCAGTGTTTAAAACAGAAGTTGTGCAGGTCTGAGGATCAGCAGTTTTCTGAAACACCAAACTGAGGTACTGTTAATGCTGATGTATAGTGACACAGTTACAGGGGTGATTAATCCTTTTGACTTTTTGTCTTTAAATTTATCAATAAAACAGCTGCAGCTTTCACTGACAGCACATGTGGTACTTTAACCTTTGTACTGTTTTCTTCAGTTAATTTGGAGTTACTACAAAGATTGAAGATATAGGATGATATGTCTGCTGTCACTGGGTGGTGCTGAGGTCTGAATCTGAGGACGGCTCCTGTAATCACAAACAGAACAGAATCATCACTGAAATATAAAGTTTATCTCTCAAATCTGAAATAGAGCTGATACTTCTGTGTCCTCACACACTCGATCTGAAGTTGTTCAGTCCTACAGTTCTGCCGACAGCTGACATATGAGCTGTTTATTTTTTATTTGTTTTAAAGGCCTTATATACTAACACATTTTCTAATATCATGTTTACCTTTGAGTTGTTGATGCTTTATATATGGACATCTGCAAAGATGAGATGATGGAGCAGGTTTCAGTCAAGGTTCAGTCTGCTGCTGCATCCTGGTCACAACATACGGAGGTGTTATCAGCTCGGTATTAAACAAGAAATATTAATGCTTCAAATTATTTGTCCTAAAGGATACAAGCTGTACAGAGTACTGCACATGTGACTTTGTGAACACAACTCATTAAAAATAATTCGGACAGTTTTTTAACCTGAATATTTGTAATAAACTCAGTAAAAAAAAATGCTAAAAAAATAATCAGAGGAAAAATGTAACATTTTAACTTAAGGTGACAAGCGGAAGTAGTTGGTTTTAGTACATAAGTATCGGGCTTTGCTATTTAATCCGTAGCTATTGACTAATGAGGGGTTACTGAAGTGCCAGGTTTTTAAAAGTTGGCGTTAATGTCCTTCCACATATGGAAAGCGACAGAAAACATGCTGCTGTTTGCACATATTTAATAATCAGCTCTGCACAGGAGCAGAAGCAGAGTCCAGCCTGTTGCTCTTACAATATAATACTCATAATAAAAGTACAGTAACCATGGTTAGTCACTAAGCAGCCCGGTGTGTTTCTCTTGATTTCTTTAGTCAGGGTAAATTCATTCACCTGCACGGGTTAGCTAAACGAACTTTACAAAACAAGTTTCCCCTACAGCCGAGTGCTCATCTTAGCTAGCTAGGTAGCTAGCTAAGGAACTAAATTACGGATTAGCTTACAAACACATTTAACTTACCAAAAATAATGCGGTGGGGCCTCAGGTTCTCCTGTCCAGTAGTCCAATTTACTGAAGAACACCTCAGGCTGTCACTTTGAAATACTCGGTAATGTAAACGCTAGAACTCTCAGCATCTGCCATTCCCGAACAGACACATGCAAGTTTGTCCGTGACCGGAGCTGCGTTGTCAGTGTTTTCTCCAGTCATTGGTGAGCATTATAATATATGCAAATACATGCGGGTCGGAATCCCCGCCCCCCTCAGCGTTGATGTTAAGTTGATGTTATGCTCTTAATTCATAGTTGAGTGTGTTGTGTACATATTGTGTAAATTTAAAAACGTGTTTATTTCTTGCGGCAAGTGAACTTCCAGTTGTGCAATCTTCCTGTAGATGTGAAAAACTTTGGCTTCCTGAAAGATCTTGTAAAAGTCAAGGGCAAAATTCACTTAAAAAAAATTGATAACAGAACACTTTTCATTACTTATAAATGTTAAATTAAGCAATGCTAAATGTTAAATTAAATGTTCATTAAGCAAAGATATTGCAAACTCATGGAAATTTAGGGTATTCTATACAGTTTGTTAAATGTTGTCTGACTCTCCAGATATAAATGAAAGGCAGAATTGTGTCTTTAGAGTTGTAAATGCTTGCCTGAGTGTCTTGTATTTAGGTACATTTCCATTTTAAAAATAAAGGGGATTGTGACTATTAAAATTGTTCTTTGTTATATTTTCATGTAACTTTGTTATGGAAAAAAAATGTCAAAAGTAACCACTTGCCCCCAGGCATCTTCACTTTATAAAATTTGGCCCTCTTTGCAAAAAGTTTGGACACCCCTGCTGTAGGACAATCAGTCTCCCCCGAGCTCAGGCTTCTCGTCGAGAAAAGGATGACAATTGCATTACAAGCAACCAATTGATCAAATCCATAATTCTTTAGTTTTTAGAGAACAAGACTGAGAGACTCTCTGAGGTTTAGAATTAGAAGAGACTAGACAAGGACATGAGAAGCTAAACAGGAAGATAAGAGAGAGGGAGAAGATGTGACTGCCTCCGTCAAGAGCCAAAGCAAGAATATTTAGATACTGTAACATTAACATGAACTTACTTTTTGTTAGATGACTTTGTCCCCCCTAACTTACTAAACAAACCCTTGACCCGTTTGTTTTTAGGTGGCAGACAGCTGGGTGGAGGTCCAGCTTGGGCCCTCTCATAGATCCTAAAACAACAATCTCAAATTTTCAAAAATTCTCACTATATACAAATAGCTGATGTCATTTTAGAACTTTATACTGACATCAACCTACATTTTGTGAGATAAATGCTGTTGTTCAGTTCTTCTTATGACATCCATCAATATATCACTCTTTAAGGACACAGAGCTGGGTTGAGGTTCATGTTTGCATTTAGTTCCTCGTTTCTTCCTGTGAATAATGATGGAGCAGTGATGTGAGTGCTGAGCTGTGACATGGAGAAGAGTCATGGACAGTTAGAGATGGTCATCTCACCTCTGAGCTTTGGTCTGGCTCTCATGTTCCCCACACAGAGTGCTTTTAGAGGGAGGGACTCCCTCCTCTCTGTCCTCACACTGATCCATGCTGCTCAATTCAGCTCACACACACTTTCTACCTTCACCTGCAGAGGAAACACAAATCATTCATGTGCACATCAAGTGAGAGCTGCAGAGGTCATCTCTGATGGGTTGGACTAACATCCATCTAAGACACAGCTTTCATCAGTTCGCTACAAAAAGTGTCACAGAGTCGAGTTCAGCCTCCAAATCCCTCTGTTACTGTAGTACTACAAAGCAGTAGGTCAAACATGGCTGCTGTATGTCAGGAGTAGTAAGATATTTTGCTGCTATTATTTGCTGCTATTTTGATAATCATCATTACCATTCCATTAATAACACTATTGATATTGCATTCAGATGTTCAAACATATTGGTATCATATTAGCCTTTATTACAGGTCCAGTAAGAACCACTTTAAACTGTTGAGTTGAATCTATAATTCTAAAGGCTTTTGAAGGCGTTTATAATCTTAAATGTTTCTATGCAGACTGCATTGTGACAGGAAGTATACTCTGTGTGTAGGACTTGCTCCTGCAGAAGTGAAACTGAAAGCAGAGTCTGAGTGCAAGTTATTTTGAGCAGGTTATGAACAATCAGGGTGTTCTTTAGTATCGTATATGTATCTATATCTTTTGATTAAGCTTTTAGTAGAGGATCTTGATTGAAACAGTTGTTTAATACATTTTACATATAAGTCAAGATCAGTACACACAAGATGGCCTTAGCCTGGTTGCCTAAGCTGAGGTCAATTAAAGTGCAGCGCGATGATCATACATGCACAGACATACACACACACATATACACCCACATACAAGTTAGAGGGAATCATTTATAGGTGAAAGTTTAATCATGTTTTGCTTGTGGCTGCAAAATTGTGCCTGCGTATGTGACAGTTTGTTCCAGACGATAAGCGAGCGTCCGGCAGTGACAGGAAGCACCTGGCTTCGAGGCGAAGAGAATGTTCTTTTAAACTATGTTAAAAGTCATTGTGGTTTTGAGTTGACGTATGCATGTATTGTGTTTATCTGACGCAAGAGGGGGCGTTAAACCCTGATGTATAAAAGCATTGCTGTGTCATTGCTGGGTGGAGATCTGATGCTGTCTGCATCTCCCCCATGCTGCGTGTGTTTCATTAAAATCTCGTTGACTCCACCTGACAGGCTCAGGGTGTTATTCCGATCTCCCACATCTCTCTCATCCTCACAATGAACCTTAACATGTACCTATTGTCTCTTTCAATAAATGAAGCACATTAAGAGGTGTGGAGATGATTTACAGTGTGTCGTTGTGCAGTTAAAGCTGTTTGTGTGACGCCCTTGCCTCCTGTAAAAGCAGCTCTGAGTGAAACAGCCAATTACATCCATCAGAGAGAGAGAGAGAGAGCAGAAACATCAGGAGAGGACACATCAACAGTTTGGTTCATTCACAGAAGAAAAAAAACAGAGAAAGCTGAAAGAAAGGCCTGGACGTTCACAGAAGAAACGCGTGGATGATTCAGGATCCTTTCATGGGAAAAAGCCTTCATCACAACATCAGCCAAGTGAGGAAGACTCTCCAAGAGGAAGACAATCTTTGCCCAAGTCTTCCATGAAGAAAAGAGTTAAGAGAGCTAATCCAGATGGAGAAGAACAAGAATTTGTAATGTGATTCTCAAACAACAAACACAATCAAACAACTCCACTACCAACTTTACCCTTAAGTACTTACCTTTACTTACCTTACCTTTTTACTGTCTGTGTGCAAACTGATCTTTGTGTGTCATTTCAAACTGGACTTAACTGCAGCTTCTTCATCAGTCTGTTTCTCTGTGTGTGTTTGTGTGTGTGTGTGTGTGTGTGTGTGTGTGTGTGTGGGGGGGGGGGGGCTTCATCTACAATCAAACATAGTACAACAAGGATGGCCAACTCAAGGCCTCAAGGGCCGGAGTCCTGAAGGTTTTAGATCTCACCCTGTCTCAACATACCCAAATCAAATGATTAACTCATTACCAGGCCTCTGGAAAACTTCAAGACATGGTGAGGAGGTAATTTAGCCATTTAAATCAGCTGTGTTGGATCTGAAATAAGAGCTGAACATCTGGTCCAAACATCACAGAGCAGAAACAAACAATCAAACTGTTAAAGGAGGAAACAAAGCAAACTTACAGTTTCTTCAAAAAAATAACAAGCTCCGCTCCAGTCCTAGACACTAAACACAGGTGAGCTACTTCCTGGAAGGAGGTGGGACTCTACCTGAAGAGTGTGAGAGGGCCACACCTTCATGTGTTCACTCCAGAAATATGCCGTCTGACTGCTCAGAGTAAGGTTCACATGCTGAAATGTTGTAGCTGCCAATGTGAACAATGTGAACACACTGAGGCCACCGACAGGGCAGGTGGGGAACAGCAGGGATCTTAAATCATATGAGATGTTAGTGAGTAAGTAGTTAGAACAAACAGACTTAAGAAACAAATCACATAAATGACAAACACTAACAACCTTTCCTTCATCTAAATTCAACTTAAGATGGCTCTAAGTGATCAAAGTTGATCTAAAACAGAAGATAAATCCACTAATTCTTTGCAAAGTTCATCTGCTGCTCACATGAATCCATGAAAGATTTATTTCACTGAATGTCTTCTTTAAGTTGCTTGAAGACGTTTCAGAACTGAAGAAGCTTCTCGGATGAGAGGTGAAACGTCTTCAAGCAACTTAAAGAAGTCCAGACGCTTTTCTTTGCAAACTCCTTTGACTATTTCACTGAATGTTTCTTCAAAGCTCATTTCAACCTGTTGAAGTCATGAATGAAAGTGCAGACTGAGAGTGGATCACATGATGTTTAAGGTGAGTCATGTGACATGTTCAGTATTGTCACACATGTCTAGATTGTCCCTGATATCATAACTGCTCAAACACTGATGATTATATTTGAAGAATTATTACTGATGGCAGCAAAGTTTGAATGGAGCTCTCTGTCTGTGCTGATTTGTCGCCCTCTGGAGGTCAAAACACAAACTGCATGATGTCACTGTAACCACCACAGTGACAGGAAGTGTTTTTATGACTGAAACACTGAAATGATGCTAACGGCTGTTGTTAGGCTCACTGATAGCAGTGCTGATGTGTTCATGTCAAACACTGGCTCAGGTCAGACTACTTCATCCTTCTCCAGCGTGAGGCCACCCTCAGACCCACAGGAGCTCTGACCTTTGACCTCCTGACCCTAACCATTTTAGTCTCTTTGTATCTTTAAATGCAAATCCATCCAAACTGTAGCTGAGCAAAAGAGTTCTATGAATGATGTTCATACCAGAGTTTCTGTTTCCAGCTCAGACGTGTTAAACGCTGCTGCTGTGCTACATTTGTCATTTCCTGCTTTCACTACCATCCACGTCAAAGCGATGAAGTCACCTTATCACTTTAATGCAGTAAAACAGGAGCTGTAAGTCTGACATTTATTTACTATCATCACAAACACACTGCTGGATTAGCAGCCAGACAAAGGATGAAAAGCTGAAAATCAGCATTTGATTATTATTATTATTACATAATAATATATTATTATTATATATCCTGTTTATGTGTATGCACTTGTATGTGTAGCCCTATGTGTAGCCCTGTCTGAAATTATTGAGGCTTACAGGGTAAAGAAAAAAAATTCTACTGTTATAAAAAATGGTTCAAATATAATTAGTTGATAAAAGGTTTAAAAATCATATGCTTTGGTACAAATGTACTTTGTCTACAGTTAAGAGTCCAATAAATAAATAAATAAAAGGGGTTTCATGATTTAGAGTTCATTTTCTCTGCAGAATCAATATGTTGGGGTGTAACCTAAGTTTATTTACCCATCTAATGTCAGTTACCTCAGTGTTGTATTGTCATTGCTTGTTGACGAGCCAGTCAATGTCACTCTTCTCTGTTATGGGGGCGGGACGAGTGGTGAATGTTTGTGTGAATCTGTGGGAGTGGACACAGAAGCTAAGTCCGAAGAGAGAGATGTCGTAAGGCAAACGTGGTGTGGATTTTGCATCTAAGTGTATCATTGAGGTCGACTACCCGTGGTGTGGGATAGCCTTTATAGTTACTGAATTTAATATCAAGGTGGGGAAAAGGATCAGTGACGATTTGTCAGTATACACAGGTTGTGGCTGCCGTCAGCAGCAGTTACGCAGTTTAAGATAATTTCATGGTTTAAGTTACAATAAATAAGTTAAAAATAATTAATTTTAATATATCAGATTTAATGTATACATTGTTGGTTTGAAAATACACATTTAAATGGTTTACAGAATGTTTCCAGGGTGGAACCAATGTTCAGTCTGTTGTTTGGGGTTGGCAATATTTTCAGTTACACGCCACACTCGATAGAGGGCAGCATGCTTTCCTCCCTCACTCGGTGGTAGAGCTATGCAGACGCATGCAACGAAGTTTTCCAGCAGTGAAAAAGAGGGACACTGTAAGATGTGTTTTCATTAACCCCTGCAAGTTAATGTGGCCAATGAGGTATGCAATTTGTATTTTATATGTTGTGGTAGAAAAATAAGATGTTTGTTTGTGAAAAAACGGTAGAGTTTATGGTAGTCAAGTGTAATATGTTAACATTTGTAAATGTAAAATTGTGAGTGTTTTATCTTGTTTAATAATGTGCTTTATTGTTTATTCTCTATGAGAACAATTTACTGTGGAAATTGATTATTTTATGTCGTTTGTACAGTTCTCACGGCATCGTTGGTGGCACCTGTGTGCAATAAATGCCAGTAAAAATCAAGAACGCCTTGTGTCCGTTTTTCAACTTGGAGGGAGTTACACAGGTGAAATGGTTTCCATATTGTTAGCAGTCCAGTGGATTGAGGAAACGAAACCACTGAGATCTGTGGTATGTTCAGACTCGAGCTCATCTCTAGACTGCAGACCTGACATTCTGATAGAGATCCAGCAAACATTGTTCAGACTTGTTATGATGGGGCTTGTGGTCACATTCTTATGGGTACCAGCGCATCCAACCCGTTTCTTCTTGGTGGCTTTCAGATGAGCTCATGTTACAATCAGCTGCTGTGTGTGTTGTTGTTGTGTAGCTGAAACTCTGACTCACATTTCATATGTGACCAAAGGAAACTTGGTGCTGTGTGACACACTTTAGATTCTCTGCTGCTGCTTTGAACTCTTCAAACTAAAGAGCCAAACTGATGATTGACTGTGCAGCTCTGACATGGCACCAAATGTCCCTGTTATCAGCTGCTGGATGGACGTTATCAGAGGTTTTTAGTCCCACACGGATCACCAGGAGCTCCTCCTCGGTCTCCAAACAGGCTCAGCTGCTCTGATCATTCATTGCCAGTCACATGACTACTTAAAGACAAAGCAACAAGGTGACATATACCAGTTTATAAACTGTGTCGATAGGCCACGTAAAACCAGAGTCATGATAAACAATATATACGGGTTGTTTTTCCCTCGATAGTTTCGTCAAGTTTACTGTCTAAGGACAGCGCAGCAAGCACTCTCTGCTTATGAGAGAAAAACAAAACAAAACAAAACAGGGGAAGTTTTAAGAGAGAGAGCCAGCCAGCCAGCCAGCAAGCAGAAAAAGAGCGACCTTTGAGACGTGAGAGATTTGTGACGTTTAGCGTGTTTGGAGTGTGTAGTTAATGTGTTGTCTTGTGTAGTTAGTGTGTAGTGTTGTGGATAGTTTGGTGTTGTGTGTCAGAACAATGAGGCGACTGCTGTCTCCAGGTAGAAACAGCAGTGATACACCTGCTGCTGTCAGACCTGCAGGTATCAGGCTGTGATGTTCTCCTTTATAGTGGACAGAAATTATTTTTTGGAGTGGCACAAATAATTTGTGTGGCATCTTATTGAAGAACAGCTGATTGTTCTGTAAATAGTCTGAAGTGGTTATTTTTAAAACAGGGTAAAAGGTAAATTGATGCAAATAACTTTGTTGTTTGCAAAACTTGTGCAAAGGATTTTAAAATTGACAATTTATATTTGCATTCAAGTTATGATTCATTAAACATGTTTGTGGTTGTTACAGTAAAAAATATAACTTTTTCTACTCAAATTTTATTTTTTTTGTCTGATTTTGGATCACTTGTGTTAATACAGTTTGTCAACATGAAAACATGACTGTAAATTCAGACACGTGAGGTTGTGCTGAAAAGGATGATACCAAACAAGGCAAAGTAAACAGTTTTAAAGGTGAAATGTGGAGGAAACATCAAAAGTAGTTAGAAATGGCCAATTATACCCTGGACCCCAGGGGGTTAAACGTTTTTTTAAAGTAACACAATAGTTACTTTTCAAGTAATTAATTACAGTACTTTTAGAATATTGTAAGTCAGTTACTAACTCTAAGTAACTCCCTGTGATTGGTCTGCGAAGATGTCGAAGGAGCGCGCTCAGTATTTTACGGCAGCAGAGCAAGAATTCTTGATTGAGGGATATCAGGAGTTTCAGAGTTTAATTAAAACGCAGGGGAACACTGCAAAGGCTGCAAAAGCAAGGAGAGAGGGCTGGCAGAAAGTTGCTGACAAATTAAACTCGTAAGTGATCCATGATATTACATTATATCATGTGATATTATTTTATTCCACATTATATTATATTACATCATATCCTCTTTCACATTAGAGCCACAACAGGACCCACTAGAACATGGGAACAAGTAAAAGTGAAATATAAGAATATTCTACAGAATGGTAATATTTATCACTTATATTGCTTTTAGTCTCCTGAAAAGAGACCCTGAAATAATCTGTTTGTTTGTTTATAACAGCAACCAAGAAAAGGGCAGAGCAAATAAAGACAGGTGGTGGTCCTGCACCCCCTCGTCACACCGCGGCTTTTTGTACTGTGACATTTATTGACATTGTGGGGTTTTTTGTGTGTAGTTTTACATAACACTCCATCACTTTTACCTGTTCCCATGCAAGGGGTGACTGAAGCATGCACAGTAAGTTGGGAGATATATATATATATCTATTGTTCTGTTTTCAATATGTTCATATGCTAATGAGACAAATAAGTGTAAAGTGTATTTCTATTGTTATACATTGAAAAATTGTGAATCTTTTATTTTGACATCTGGATAGACAGGAAGGCTTTTATTTTGACATGTGCATAGACAGGAAGCAGGAAATGCAGAGAACAGTGGGAAAGCATGGCTACACCTGTGTAATCATTCATGTGGAATCCAAAGCAATCCTTCAAAGGAGTCCTTCAGAAAGCAATAGTCGTAAGTTCTGTCAGTTCTGTGTATATTAGGCAATTAATAATATGGTGTTTTGAGACATTATTTTGTACCTTCTTTGAAGTGCAGTTAAAGGGTGTAGCTTCTGAGCTAATGATACAAGTGTACGCTCACCCACTACCTGCTTGTTTTTCTTTGTAGTAATATCAGTTTGCATATCTACAGTATACTTATTTCATAGTCTCCTTTGTAAGTGCCTGAATATATTTACCTGCTGATTATATGACAATTGATTAAGAGTTTTGTATTATGTGTTTTTCTAGTTTCACTCCAGTTCAATGATGTCAGTGCAAGATGATTGCTATGTTTGGAGTCATTAAAGGAGCAAGTACGCTCACCTTCCTGGCTCTTGAAAAGGAGTTTGGCTGGCTGTTTATCTATGTTCACACTCAGGGAGTTTAACACATAGAGAGAACAGTACATCTATATATCTATAGAGAGAGAGAGAGAGAGAGAGAGAAAGAAAGTAAATAATACCCTCACGGGAAAATCGATATCTCTCTATGAGCACACTGTCGCGCTGAGCTAAAGGATCCTGTCTATCCCGCAATATCCACTGAATTCTGTAAACTCTCCTTATCAATCTTGCACCTTCCTTGCTCGCGTACAAACGGACAGGACATGGCTGCGACAGACTTCCCAAATCCACCTTTGCTTTTATAGCCGTGGTCTCTCATTTTGATTGCACGTAGTAATTTACTATTACTACTCTAAAATATGAATTACATCTGACATGATCTACTACATGACATAGAATGATTAATAGTACATTTCCCTTTTTTTCGGAAATGACCTGTATGTATCTGTATGAAATCAATAAAAGAATCTGTCAAGAGAAAATTGTATATATGTGATCAGCTACATGAAATGTATCCTTTCATTATTTGTGATTAAGCATATTTCTACATGACTTTTTACCTAGTAACTTATGTGCTGAACTTATGCAGATACTAACCGCATCCTGTCGTTCTGAACATTTAGATGTAGAGAAGACCAAGCTCAGGTCTTTTACGAGAACATACAAATGTAGAAAAGGGAAAAACCCGCTGCCTTGAGTGATGTTATCTTTGTACACACACACACACACACACACACACACACACACACACACACACACAGAACAATCTTGTATAAATAAAGGTCGCAGGCAGTCGTGGGGCGCAGATTCGTGCGTTCCATGACTGCCCCTCGCGAGTGAAAAGAACTGCAGTGTTTGTGTGTTTTCTAACTCAGACGTCTCAACTGAAGAACGGCAGGGTGATTTAAAGAAGTCCCCTGTCAGAATCAAATGCTGCATTATCTTTAGTTACATTGATAATATTTATTTATGGTAAAACAGTGGAGAAATATCGCTGTTGCTTTTGTATAAATGAAGCGGACATATCTGAGTGGCCGCGATCTAATCTTGTTTACATAAAGTAAACCTGCTCCCGAGCAGGTTTACGCTTACGGATCTGTTGCTATGACAGCAAGTCCCGGATGAGCTTCGGAGAACCGAACGATCCAAGATCACGCGAAATCGTCAACAATCAAATCCAGCTAACTTACTTAGCGAGGTACGAAGAACGGGCCCCAGGATGTGAACTTTGTAGGTCAAAACAAAGCTCAGGGTCAAATTTGATCCAGTAGTCGTGTCACCATCAGTGTTGGGCAAGTTACTTTGAAAAAGTAATTCATTATAGTTACTAGTTACTTCTTAGTAACTATACTAGTAAGGTTGCCGATCAATGTTTCTACTATCGATGCGTAGCCCCTTTTAAACCACCCAGTGATCTCAGATTACTTCATCCAACTATACTAATCGTCAACAACAGGTATGTTCGGAGAACCAGATTAGCGAGCTCAAAGTTAGCGCGATGATTTGATCTTGGATGTGTCATTTGATCTTGGATGTAGTAAGCGAGGTACGAAGAACGGACCCCTGCTTCTTCTTCCAGTTCAAAACATGCAAAAGTTCACTGGTTTCCACACAGAGCCTGACACAGCGCTCCACGCCTTCTCCTCATCACATTTGTGCTTCCTGACGTGCAGCTGCTTCCTAAACTTCCAGACTTCTAACTTCATTCATAGGGAGGAGATCCCTCCACTGCACTGCAGACAGACTTCACACTTTCATGAATTCCTTCTAAGGCCTGATGTGGCTTTGCTTCCTGCTACATGACACATTTATTCACACCTTATGAACCAATCAGGAGCCTCCTACCTGTTCCCACAGCCGCCTCATTAATGAAAGGAAGTCAGTGTTTCTGTGAGCCGACGAGCTGAACTCAGACTTTTCACTTATACCCGTCTTATTTCTTTCTTTATTGTATTTATTTATTTGACCTGCACAGTGATTTTATTTCTATATGTAGATATTTGATATTGTGTAACTGAAGCTGTGTCCACGTTTGATCTCAGAGTGACACATGGACTCTGTGTCCTCAGTTTCCCAGCATGCCTCGGCTGTGGAGCTGTATGAGGGAGAGCTGTTTGTCCTGCTGCCCTGTGAGTTTCCCACTTTTGAACTGGACAGCCCCACAGTGGTGTGGAGTCGCTCCGACCTCAGTCCTCCAACCGTCCACCAGCTTCAAGGAGACGAACTGAAAGATCCAAACCAGCGTTACAGCGGCCGAACATCCATGAAGACTGACGCTCTGGAAACTGGAGACCTCAGCCTGAACCTGACCAACCTCCACCTGTCTGACAGCGCCACCTACACCTGCTCCGTCAGATCATTTAGACTGAGAGATGTCCCACTGCAGGTCAAAGGTCAACATCAAACCAAAACCCTGCTGTAGACGATCACAATCACTCAAACTGAACTTTTAATATTGTCACAATAAGCATGCTTGTTTCACCATTTTAAATCTAAGCATATTCTTTAATTCATCACATTCAGTCAAAGGTCACCTGACAATTTGTGTTTCTCTACAGAACCATTTCCATCCTGGGCCACAGCTCTGCTGGTTCTCCTGGCTCTCCTGGTTCTGCTGGTTCTCCTGGTTCTGCTGGTCCTCCTGGTTCTCCTGTTTCTTCTTGTTCTCCTGGTTCTGCTGGTTCTCCTGTTTCTGCTGGTTCACCTGGTTCTCCCGGTTCTGCTGGTTCTCCTGGTCCTCCTGGTTCTTCTTGTTCTCCTGGTCCTCCTGGTTCTTCTTGTTCTCCTGGTTCTGCTGGTTCTCCTGGCTCTCCTGGTTCTCCTGGTTCTGCTGGTTCTCCTGGTTCTGCCGGTCCTCCTGGTTCTCCTGTTTCTTCTTGTTCTCCTGGTTCTGCTGGTTCTCCTGGTTCTCCTGTTTCTTCTTGTTCTCCTGGTTCTCCTGGTTCTGCTGGTCCTCCTGGTTCTCCTGTTTCTTCTTGTTCTCCTGGTTCTGCTGGTTCTCCTGTTTCTGCTGGTTCACCTGGTTCTCCCGGTTCTCCCGGTTCTGCTGGTTCTGCTGGTTCTCCTGGTCCTCCTGGTTCTTCTTGTTCTCCTGGTCCTCCTGGTTCTTCTTGTTCTCCTGGTTCTCTGGTTCTCCTGGTTCTCCTAGGTCTGCTGGTTCTGCTGGTTCTCCTAGGTCTGCTGGTTCTGCTGGTTCTCCTGGTTCTGCTGGTCCTCCTGGTTCACCTGGTTCTCCTGGTTCTTGTTCTCATCGTCTCTGGAGGTCTTTTATTTCTTTTCCGGCACTATTTTAAGTCAGGTGAGTGTCTCCTACTACACTACCCATAATGCCGATGGTTAGCAGGTAGGGGTGGGTTCTGATTAGTGATTGAAATCG
Organism: Oreochromis aureus; assembly: GCF_013358895.1. Taxonomy (NCBI): domain Eukaryota; kingdom Metazoa; phylum Chordata; class Actinopteri; order Cichliformes; family Cichlidae; genus Oreochromis; species Oreochromis aureus. The sequence continues at coordinate 132,663,679 of NC_052944.1, read as the reverse complement.
ATTCTAGTTTGGATAACGTCATATTGATTCATTAAAATCCTGAATCGATGTTTAAATATAAATGTATTTTAGCTGAAACGCCTGAATCTCAGGTTAAAGCTCCCACAGTTTCAACAACCATCAAACAGCTAAAACAGTAACTGAGAGCAGGAACACGGATTCTGCACAAAGACGCATCAGAATCAGTTTCCATCTAAAAATCTCTGTTTCCTGCATTATTGGCTTGTTGTTACCCACCAGTCTACCGTTGTTGACAGCGCTGTCGGCCGCTGGGTTTGTTGTTGTTTTTGACTTAGTCTCATTTCTGCTGTTCAAAACTGAACAAACTTTGTAAAATGATGCAAAACTGCAAAACTCTCAGCTGTGTCTGTAATCAAACCTCTGTAACTTTGCTCTGCTTCACTTCATCAGGTCATGTTCACATGTGTTTTTGTTCTACTGCAGAATATTTTAAGGTCATCTGCTATAAAAAGCCAGGCCAGGAAAATCTGCTTCATGTTCTTCTGTTTTATCCTCAGTGACTTTGACACAAAGGCCTCTGCTGTGATGCTCACACCTCTGATGAAGTCTCACAGTGTCAGCTTTCTTTTATAGATATAAAATATGGAAATGAATGATAATATTTCTGACTGTCTGAGGCAAACTTCAGCGATTAAAAGTGAATGGATTGTAGAAATGAGTGAGGATAGCCAGCCCTGTTAGCAGGTGTCCTCTGGTGGCTCCTTGACTGTCACACAATCATGTGCTGACAGGAAATGTTGCAGCAGCTTCAGTAAATGTTCCTCCCTGAGTTGTGCTCAGTCATGTGGTGGAGAGCTTCAGATGTTCAGAGCAGGAGAGCTCCAACAAGACCAGGACTGTGTATTTCCCACCATCTGCTGACATCACAATATAACTGCTTACTGTTAGTAGTGCAGTGTCAGTGGATGCATTTGACCAAAACCAGAGTGGAAACGGTCATAGATGTGGTGTTTCTTCAAGCAGGCTGTGAGGTGGGCAGCAAGCGGCTTCTCAACAAGCTTTGACCTGAAAGAGAAACTGATCTATAATGTTGATGTAATGTTGGATCTAAGCTGGGTTTGCTGAGCTTTGCTTCCACAACAGCATGTTTGAAAAAGCTGGAACACTCCAGTCTGAAGAAAAGCCTTAAAAAGGTTTACAAGGCAAAAAGCTTTGTGGGGAGAATCTCTGAGGGAGCTGAAGACGGCTGATTCTCATCAAATGTCACAGGTGTAAAAGTAGAGCAGCAGTGAGCTGCACAACAAGAACGCTCTGGGGAGGTTTGTCATTGATTTCTGTGATCTACAGAAAATCAGACTTTTGTTGCTGTCTGCTTTAGAGCCACATTTATAGGTGAGGCAGCTCGAGACGCAACAGCTGATTGTGTCAAACAAAACTTTGAATTTCTCCCATTTTCTGATCTGAGTTTTGTTTCTGAAGTTTCAAATAGACTCATTTATCCAATGGCACGTCCTCAAGTGAAGGTCAACAAAGACGCAGTTGTGCTCACTCAAAGCTACATCCTCCGCAGACACGTTGCTGATGCTGAGGCCCAAAGAAAGGAAGCGTGTGAGACATGGCCGACTGTGGAGGCTCAGTCTGTCTGTTCTTCTTCATCCAACATGTCTGCAGCACTTTACAGGACGCTGCAGACTAGTTACCAAAGAACCAGTCAGGAACACATCAGGAACAAACTGAGACACACAAGTTTTACAGAGACCCAACGAAGATGAAGAGAAAGCTGCTGTAACCTGGAGACCTCAGTCTGACCCTGAAATACCCACAGATGGAGACACAGACACCTCCACCTGCACCGTCTGCAGCAGGGAAGGAAACATCAGTGAGCAGTGAAAGTACAAACAAGCAGAGATGAGGAGGAGGTCAGGGCTGAGTGATTTATGACAGGAGGAGAGCAGTAAGAGTGAAGAGGAGGAGATGGCAGTGAGACCTGCTGTGATGGAGACGGTGGCACACAGACAGGAGGAGCTGCAGGTGGCAGAGCTGAAGATGCTGAGAGTTTGGTTGGAGGTGAGCAGGATGGACAGGATTAGAAAGAAGAAGATCAGAGGGATCGCTCAGGTCCAGCAGAGCTGCAGTCAGACTGTGTGCTGGATGCTCCACTCCAGAAACTGACTCAGTGTGTGTGTCAAGTTCACACAGTGCAGAAACAAACTCACTTTACAACATGATCACAGGTTTATTGATCCATCAGAGCAGCTGGAAGGAAGAGACGAGCTCCTGAACATTTCCTGCTGCACAAACAAAGTGATTCATTATTAGTTTGATTAGATCTTTAATGTCACAGCTGTCTGAAACATGCTGATGTCACACAGTTTGATCAGACTGTGCATTGGTGCATAGTGTTGGTTTTACTTGCATGATTTTATTGTCATATTTATGTTTGTTTATTTAAATATCAGGTTTTATCCTGATATTGTGTGTTAGTGTTGTTGCACATTATTCTTTTAATCCACTGTGGACAATAGCAGCACCTGTGGAGGTGGGGGCGTTCCCCGAGGCGGCCTATCAGCCGCCAGGCTGACCTGTTAAAGGGGATGGTGAGCGCAGAGACGGGAAGGCGACGCACGAAAGGTGAGCAGGAGGAAAAGAAACGTGCACAAGCCAGCATAGTGGGAGGCAATGCAATCCACAGCAGGGCAGGGGTGTCCCTCTGCCTGCATCTGGCGGTGCTATGACGGAGGCCGTGTTCAGGTGTGGAGTGGGGCGGGACTGTGACACGCTGTCAGGAGGAGACAGGTCTGCGACAGGAGCCCCGCCCCCTTGTTCTTCTGGCGGCGTGGTTTCCATCCCGGAAGAGAAATTCCTCTCCTGTTTCAGATAAGGAACATCTGCCCGCGTGTGGCTGGACTGTGGCATTATGGGAATTTTAGCATATGGAAACATTTGTTTAGCCTTTGTGTTGACAGTGCAGAGTTATTTCTGCGGCAGGGTTTTAGCGTGTTGAGACTCTTTTTATTGTATAGATGATTTAACCTGTAACTCTGGTTGTGTCTGTTTCCATGGAAATAAATGGTGTGTTTAAGGCCAACTTAGTGTCTGAGCCCTGAGCGCTGACCCACTCACTCCCCTTCTACTTGTATGTGAACGCACTTTGAGGTGCAGATTTAGATCCACCACTTTTAGCGGCTCCACTAACACTGAAGCCTCACACAGAAAGTCATTTCCATGTGCTGTTTATTTACTTTCAGGCTCTTTGAAGCTTCGCTGCCAAATGTGGAGGAAAAGTTTTATCTGGAGCTCTGCAGCAGGTAGAAACTGATATTAATCTTTAACAGGGCTGTCAAAACTGAGAGCAAACAAAAGAACTGCTGTATAATGCCGTCCACCCACTTAGTTTAATTGGTCACATGACTGCATCATATGACTAAAATGCGTCATTGTTTTCAAAAAGCTCAGTTTTCCTTGAGCAAAAACGCCGTCTCAGTGTGGAGGCCAAAACGGAGAGAAAAAGAAGCTTTTAGAAGGAACACGTATCAGTGTGGACATGGCCTCCGTCCTCTGCTCTGATCGGCTTCAGCTTTCTCTGCACCTCTGAAACCTGCTGCTGTCTGTACACCTCATGCTGTGTTTGCTGTTCTCTCAGAGTGTCAGGTGGAGGAGGGGGCGGAGTCTGTCCGGCTGCCTGAGGACACTCAGGTGGATGGTGGCACCGTCCTGAGAAGCCTGACAAACAGGAGCAGCATCACAGAGTGAAAGAAAGACGAGCGTGTGAAAAGCGGACAGTTCAGCCTGACCCTTAAACGCCCCACAGACAGATACAGCTGTGTGGCCTGGAGCCAGGGAAACATCATGGATGGAGAATCGTGCTGCTCACAGTTACAGGTGTTTGTTCACTTTCACTTGGTTCTCTCTGCTTTCACTTATTAGTGTGAATGCTTGTAAAAGCATTCACAGTATTGTTGTTGTAATCTTTATTATTATTATATATTCCGTACGTTTTTTGGCATCTATCTCCTTCAAAACCGTTCAACTTAGAAAAACCATTCAAACACCGTTAGATTCCTCTTCTTTTGGACATGACTGCTTCTACTTTTCTCATTTATAACATTTATATTTTTAAAATTATTCAACTTTTTTCAACAAAAATTTCCCATGTATTTCAATGGGGAGACCCTTCAAATTCTTCTTCAACTTACTCCTCTTTAAACTGTATGTACTTCCACATACGTTGACATAGATCCACCATTCAAACTTTAAAACGAAGACAAGACATTCAACTATTCAACTTGTATTTATCTTTTCAATATCTGTTATACTTTTTCTTCAGTTCCAGTTTAAGTTTCATGATGTTTTTTCAGCCGTTTCAGAGTTTATAATGGGTGTCTATGGGACGGAATGTTGGGGCTAGAGTGAGACAGCTCAACTGCTAGAGTGAGAGGAGCGAAAAAATTAATCTTAAAATCTTTTTTAAAACTGCTGCTGTGTCCGCAGCGTTTGCTTTACAGGTATGATTTTACCCTCAAAACGTAGCCATCGCTGTCCTCTTTCATCCAATGTGTTTACTATTGTACTAGGTGTTATGGTTCTTTCATAAATGTCACCAATGCACAGCCTCCTCCCTCCAACTCCTCCATAGACTCTAATGTTAAAATGGCTCAGAAGGTTCGTTTGAAAACCAGAAGAGCAGGCTGTCTTTACACTGTCACCACGTCCATATGATAAACTCCACAGGCATGAAAACTGAGAATTAGGTAGACTAGACATTGCTGCCGCTCACGGTGAAAGAATTTTGTCAATACGACATGTACTTTTCATTTGGGAAGGATTTGTTTGGGGCTGACTTTTCTGTTCATTTTAAGCAGCAAAAGTGAGGTGCATGTCTGTGTACGTGTGTATGGAGCCCCTGGCTCAGTCACTATAGCAACCAGGCTCACACCTGCCTGCCTAACGAGCTCTCTCTCACTCTGCCAAGATTCATCTTGAACACTTCTCTTTCAACAGCTGCTGTGTCCACAGTATTTGCTCTACAGCCATCATTTTACCCTCAAAATGAAGCCATCGTTCTTCTCTTTCCAACAGCGTGTCTTTCAAAGCTCAGAGATGTAAACCTTTAAAACTGTGTGGATCCAAGTTGAGGGATCATATTTTAGTCATTCAGTGATTCAAAGAATATGAACTTTTAATATTCATTCAGATGTTTTCTGACTCTAAATAGTCTTTTCTCATTACTCAGGTTTTTCTAATTTACATTTAAAACATTTTCAGCTATTTTCCAACTTCTTCTCTGTGGTTGTCAGCTTTTAGCAGTTCAGCTTTTTTGTTTTCAGGTGCAAATTTCTGTATTTGTCATCTCATTCAACATTTTTAACTTAAAATTCAGCAATTAATTTATTTCAGTGAATACATTCAGATTCAAGCATTCACACTGCAGTTTCTTCAGAAAATGCACTTTCTAGTTATTTTATTGTGTTTCTGTGTGAAGCTGTCGTGTCTCCTCTGCAGGGACGGTTCAGGTCCAGGATCAAACATCAGGAACAGAAGCAGCTCCATTGATCCGACTCCTCTGATGGCTGATCAATCGGTTTGATCTGTGTGTTCTTTGATTATTGATCAGTGATGTCAGAGTGGAGTCAGCTGGCTCAGTTTTCACACCAGCACACAGAGTGCACAAGCTCCCACTGTGGAGTAGACACTACAGTGACTACATGTGAACGCCTGTGGAGCTGTTCACACAGACTGTGTAGTTACAGGAAGCTGCCAGCAGGTGGCAGCACATCACCGCAGCGTCAGCCTGCAACTAAAACCTCTGCAGAGACTCTGACGGGTGTCAAACAGGCAGCAAGTTTACATAAAAGCTGCTTCAGGATCAAACTCATCAGGATGTGATAATAGGATGATTCCTTTGTGACATCATAATTAATCATTACTTAACATAAGAAATGTTTTATTTATCTCTCAAGTTTGAAAATGAGGCTAAATAAGGTGAAAAACATGTCAGTGTAATATATCAAATATGACAGGAAATGGCTTGGATAATTAACAGTTGGGAAAATAATCCTAAAGTCTGTTGAAGCTGGAGATGTTGGAGGGCAGCAGGAGCAGTCAGGGAGACGGTCACCCTGGCTGACTGCAGTGATGACCCCTGTGAGGGACTAAAGAAAAAACACCCCCTACTGTTCTGACTGTGCATCACATGGACGGGGGTTTGACTATATCATGTTTAAGATGATTGGACTTAGACACACTGATGCACATGTTGTTTCTACTTTGAACTTACATACAAGTGTTTCCTTCAATGCTTTATGTGACTGTGAACAGTGTGTCTGTGTGTGTGTCACACTGTGGACAGCAGAGATACTTCATCCCTTGTGTCAGAGCTCCACCTTGTGGCAGCTTTAAGAACTGCTGTTCTTGTAAAGATAAATTAGACTGATGCACCTCCGTAACAGACTGTAGAGGGTTTCTGGGGCAGTGACATGAACACTTTGTCTTTATTTATACTGTCATATTTTCCTGTTACATAAACCACAGCATGCTGAATATGAATAAACTGCATTTATGCAACTCAGTCTCTGCTTCTGACTGAGCAAAACCTCAAATCATGTGTGTGACGCCTCCATGAAACAGACTCCTGACAGCCTCTGGGGAGCGAGCTCACATTAGTCCTGTTTTATTTTCTTACTTTGGCTCCTGGTTAACTTTAGATTTGCTTTAAAATTCTCACACTTAAGCTGTGTGAATGTTTTCAGTCGCGTTATTCAGCTCCTGCTCAAACTGTACGACTGAATCTCAGGGGTTAGAAGTTCAAAGGTCACAATGCAGGTTCTCACACTATACGGCCCGATGCTCTGATGTGACCTGAGTGCTCACACTGTGCGTCCATAATGAAATGAAAAACAATGACTGTGACTGAGCAGCAACGTCCATCCAACTATTTTCAAGGTTATTGTGGTCGTGATAATTTTGTGAGGCCACATTGAAAAGGCTCAGATGAGCCAGTTTTACAAGTTGTGCTTTCATCTCGCTCTCTCTCTCTCTCCCATACATAAAAACACCCATCTCGCCCCTGCGGGCGGTTTATCCTTCAAGCTCGGGTCCTCTACCAGAGGCCTGGGAGCTTGAGGGTCCTGCGCAGTATCTTAGCTGTTCCCAGGACTGCGCTCTTCTGGACAGAGATCTCCGATGTTGTTCCCGGGATCTGCTGGAGCCACTCGCCTAGCTTGGGAGTCACCGCACCTAGTGCTCCGATTACCACGGGGACCACCGTTACCTTCACCCTCCATATATATATATATATGTAGTTCCTGTAATATATAGTTTCTGATTCTGCCGGAGAAACCCACCCGAGGATAAATAAAGTTTGACCTAATATAATCTAAAGTCTAAATAAATCTAATAATAAATCCAAAGTGCAGCCTGTGTCTGCTGCAGAGCGTTGAGCTGTTAGTAACATGACAACATCTTTAACTGCTTGATGTTGTTGGATAGAAACTGCAAACACGTCGTTCCCTCAATCCCAGTGAAACTGTCTCTTTAAAACAAGCCTTTGGTTTGGAAACAGCTGAAAATCCACTTCAGCAAACAGGAAGTGAAACATGTCAAAACATTTGATTCTAACATGAATTAAAGCAGAAACCGACTGAAATCCAACAAACAAAGTAACCAACTCAGAATAGAAACAAAGTGTTGCTTTGTACAGAAACAGCAGTAAATTAAACTCATTCAATCAGGCGTGTGTCGTCCTGCAGAGGTAATGTGTGTGTAAATGTTGTTGTGTGCAGGGCCGTGCAGAGACGTTTATAGGGGCGGGTGCTCAAAGCTAAAAATGGGCACATTGAACCAGGCTGAATAACAACAACACACATTCATCAAGAATCTAATATGGGATCGCATCATACTATATCACTGTTGTGAGGCAAAGCAAACGTAGCCTATGTTTTACCTGATGGGTACAATGTTGCTGTTGAGGGGTTGCTGCTGCTCCTGCTGCTGATAGTACTGGAGGGCAGGGCTGTGTTGATCTGAGACTGTAGACATTAAAAAGTCCATAGGAGAGATGGTAGCTGATTAAACAAGTGTCATGAGATAATAACAAAATGCAAAGATTGGTGACAGCGCTTGGAACCATAAGGCAACAAAAAACTGAGAAATAAACTAGACCCTGCCTGTGAATCACTCTTTGCCTCTCTTCCTCCTTCCATCCCATCATCTCATCTATCACTCTCCACTTGCTGTCCATCTGAGAACAAGGCACAACTTGCTATTGCAATAAACTATTATTTAATTTTCCACACTTAATGATAACAGAAAAATGTTATAGAAGCAAAACATTCCAGTTGTGCTTATTATTATTTTTATACTGGAATACCTCTCCAACAACTGGTACATGTGTTAATGTTACCTGTGCTCTTTGTAATCCAGCTGCTGAGGGATCCACTGCCTTTAGTAACCTCACACAGCTCCTACTGTTTCCTCCTCATGTCCTTACCAGCCATGTCTGGACAATGTTATATTATGAGTAATAATTCAAAAATCCATATACATAAAACACACACATGCATGCACACGCAGTGACATTTTAGACCTTCTTCAGAATACTGTATATACTGTGGGCACAAGTTTCCATCATGGTGCTGATCCAGAATCCTTCCCTTATTATTTATTACTAGAGCTACAATAATAAAGCAATGAGGGAAAAAAAGTAATAAATGTATAATAATGTATTTATGATGATTCCATTTGTTTCACTATCCACTCTGTGCAGGCAGAAAGCTTATTACATTTTTAAACTGTAGAGATACAATAATTTTGCTGCTGTAAAATCAGCATTTTGTCTTATTTAAAATATAAATCTAATATAATCGGTTTCTTAATGTATGTTCTTTAAAATACAGCGTGTTTTTTAAAATATTATAATTATAATAACCCATTATTATGTGGACATGCATATTAGATCGTTTTAAGTGAAATATAATCCCTCCAGAAAGGCAGGAAAAGCCCTGTAACTTACTTTAAAACTAAATATGTTCCCTAAAACGGTGACAGAGCTACAGACCCATGACAGCCTTACCCAGTGAGCCAGCAGCTATGACCAGCACTACTTGTGCAGTTAATAAAAGGACAGGTAATGTTTGTAGCGCTGTTGCACACACAGCACGCTCATTTGTTTCAGTTCGTCAGTTGTCACAAGACAACTTACCAACGTGTACGTGATAAGCTAATACTGCTGTGTGCTTTAGACTACAGTGTGCGCTGTTCACCTACTTACTGGTTTTGTCGCATCAGTCTGTGTCTCTGAGTTAATTTGTGTTTCTCCTACAGCTCCGGACCGCAAAAAATGCGCGTGCACTTTGTGAGCTCGTTCCCGGCTCGTAACCAGCGCGCTCTGCCGTCAAGGGCGATCATTGGTTAATGGTGATCATGTGACTGATGCAAGCCAGATCCTTTTATTTAGCAAAAATGTGATTAATAGTTAAATATTATTGTTGAGGGGCACAGACAGGACTCCACACGCACACACACATTTAAAAAAAAATAATTAAAAATTTTAAAAAAAATTGCCTCAACAAAAGGGTAGTGATGGTGAGATGAAGCCTCGTGATGAGCTGAAGCTTTCCATCCAACTGGTCGACTCATGGTTCGAAGCATTGTGATGATTCATTTGCTCTACTGCGCCATCAAGTGGACGATTTAAGTGAAATAGGCTCTGTGATTATAATGATGTGATGTGTAAACCTCTAAACTGAATAAATAGATTGTTTTCATGGTTATTTATCCCAAATATTGTCTCAGTATGTCTGATACAAAAGAGAAAGTGGAAACTATCAGGACAGAGTTTTGGTATGATTGTGTAACTGTTAGGCCTCGTGATTGTCACTGATTTCTAGAATCGATTCGATCCAGGATTCGATCAGGGAAAATGTGCCTCAGTCAGAAATATTATAATTCAGATCATGGATCAGTACATTTCTATATATTTTTCTATCTATAAAAGAAAGCTGACACTTGCGAGACTTTATCAAAGGTGTGAGCATCACAGCAGATGCCTTTGTGTCAAAGCAGCTAAGGATAAAACAGAAATACGATTTATAAAAATATTCTGCAGCAGATCAAAACGAAAGAAAACCATTCATCAACATATGAACATTACCTGATGCTGCTGAATGAAGCAAAGCAAAGTTACAGAGGTTTAGAGACACGGCTAAGCGTTTTGCAATTTTGCATAATTTTAAAAGTTTAAATTTGTTTGGTAGCCTATTGAACAGCAGAAATTAGGTTTTCTTTTCAGTAGTAAGTAAAGGAAAAAACAGCGGCTGACAGCGCTGTAAACAACGGTAGACTTGTGCGTAACAAGCAAGGGAATAATGCAGAAAACAGATTTTTAGACGGAAACTGTTCTTCAAGTACAGAGAGAGAGAGGGAGAGAGAGCTGTGCATGAAGTGTGATTTTTATCGTGGTGGAAGCAAAACAGCAAAAGTCAGAGGGAATTCATGACGATGTTTATGTGAAGCGTAGTTTGGATCTTCTTTGCTGCTGGTTCAGTCAATATTGTTTGGAGAGAAATAAAACCTGCAGCGTCAGAATCAGCGCAAAAAGACGTAAAAACAAAGCGCGGACCCGCCGACACATGAGAATCAGTGAGCTGTCCTTTCAGCCCCGACTGTGTCCGTGTCGTCGGGTGAGAAAGGCGACATCTCACTGATTCTGATCCGTCAGCGGTTCCGCGCTTTGTGTTTGCGTCTTTGTGCAGAATCCGTGTACCTGCTGTCACTTACTGTTTTAGCTGTTTGGTGGTTGTTGAAATTTTTTTTTTTTTTTGTCTGTCCCATTTGGTTCTTTAGCCGTCAGAATTGTTGTCTGAAGACCAACAAGGATACCAAATGGATTTATTTTGCCAAATGGATCATCATGGCATTGCCGTATTGGTCCATTTGATCAAACTTTGTTGTTATTATTTATTTTATTTTCAGTTGTTACAGATGGGACAGACATGACTGGGGATAGGAAAGGGAGAAAGAAAGAGAGGAAGGAAAAGAAAACAGAAGGAAAAGGGACAGTGAGAAAGGGCACTTACAAAGACAAAGAAAATAAAAAAAAAAAAAAAATCTCCTGGATCACCTGTTGAGAGAAAAGAAGAGAAGACAAGCAAAAAAAAAACCCCAAACAAAAACAAAGCAACATACTAAACACAACACCATCACGTTAATCTAGCTAAGTGTGAACAGCAGTAAATACTAAATATTGAAAGTTGTTGTGCAGCACGCATGGGACAGACAGCGCACAATGTGCTTTGAAGTAGCAGCTAAGAAAGGTGTAGTTTATGTCTCACGAACAGTGAACACCCGTGTGCACACCTGTGTGGATCAACGCGCTTGTATACAAAAAGGTTTCCCCATGTAACGGTCTGCTAGAGGGTGTGGAGGGCCATAGCCCCGCCCCCAGGGCATGAAGCAGGCATGGAGGAGATCCAGGCTCTAGACATCCAGAGGCCCCAGAGTGCGAGAGCCCAAGGAGTACCACCGGAGGGGCATCCGTGCCACCCCTGGGAAGGGCTGAGGAGATCCCCAGGCGAAGGGGTCACCCAGTAGCCACGGAGCAGAAGACAGAGGGGCTGCACTGGCGTGCCCGCCGGCTCTGCCGGCAGCCAGCTGTGCCAGAGTGAACCGAGTTGCAGGCCCGAGGCCGGAGGCCCGAGGGCCCCTTTGCCCGGAAGAGGCCTGACCGAGCGACAGGCACCAGGCCCCGCCAAGTAGCCACCGGGAGTGAGCTGGTGCATACCTGAGCGCCCAGCCCGGACACCAAGAACCACCAATGCACCAACCCCTGAGGGCATCAGTTACCAGCAGGGAGTGTGGTGAGGGGAGATAGGCCTCCACACTTGGAGGACCTGGGAGTACCCAGGGAGGTGGAGTCTAAGACCCGACCTGACATATAAACACAGACAAACAGGCACACACAGACATAAACATGCTTTCCCACCCTCATGCACACATATACAAACACTCAGCACTCACCCAACGTAGGGATAGACATACATAGACATGTACACACAATCATACTCCCCAAACATACTCTATGCCCCGGGTCCAGGTACCCTCGCCCCAGAGGGGAAACGGCACCAGACCCAAGAGATGTGACCCTTTCCCCGGGGTGGAGGCAAGCAGACCGCCCCAGGCTCCGCAGCAGCAGGGAGGCCAATCGGACAGCCAACACCTCCTCCCAGCCCCCGCCCGATGGCTAGTAGAGAACGGGGTGTGTGAAGACCCCATACCTCCCTCCTCCCGCTCATGTGTAGTATTGCTGCGTGTTGTTCTAAAGTGCATTTAAAACAAGGGAGGGCATGGTGCTGCTGCCAGAGAGCAGCAGGTGTTAGCACGGCCCCTCCCGAGAACCCTCAATGTCTACATGGATTTAAAATTGAGAGGTGGGCACCGCGCCAGAGGTAGGGTTGAAAACACAGACCGCCCTCTGGACGCCGTTAACGTGGTCACCCTCAAGGCCCTATATATATATATATGTGTGTGTGTTATGAGAGTGTGAATAATGTGGATGTCTAAGTTGTGAAATAAAATTGAGGCACAGGTGGCCACAAGGGGACAGAGGGGGGAATGCCTCCCCTGCACCCTGGTGACACACCCGCACCCCAAGGCCCTACCTGTGTGGGTGGGTGTGGTGGAGCGGGAAGAGGGAGGCAGCCGGGATGGGGAGGAAAAGAAGGAGAGGCAAGATGCCCTCCTTAGGGCCAGCTCCCCCGCTGACCCCAGTAGGCACCCCCGTCCTCTAGCACCCACCAAGGCAAGGGAGCCCAGGCCCATCCAGACCGGGGCCTATGGCAGCAGCACCGCTAAGCCCCACAGGACCTGGGGAAGCCCACCCCACCCCACCGCAGAGGAAACTATACCCACCCCAACATTCAATCATCTCCAGACTACACAAGACAACAGACACCCAGGTTAGGTTTATTCTCCACCTCTCCTGTGTCTCTCCCCACCTGCAGAGTGGACTTCTGCAAGGATGGAACAACCTCCCTGCCAGTTGAAGAGCCCCCAGTTAGGCCGATGCACCAGAGGCCCCTGCGCCAGGGCTGAGCCCCTGCACCCACCCGCCCACAACCTCGGCGACACACCGACGAGGACCGAAGCCCCCAAGGCCCAGCTAGAGCCCCATCACGGAGATGAAGCCCCCCCGAACCCCAAGCCCCCGCCTGCCCCGGATCCACTCAGGGGCAGCCAGGCCACCAGGCCAGTAACCCACGTCCGCCAGTACAGACCATCCCCAGCCCCGCTGCACGCAGCCACGAGGAGAACACCCTCTAAGAGCGACCAGAGCCACTAACCAGGTTATGACCACAACCCCCCGGGTTGAGCCCTCCAGGGATAACGTCTCTAGGGGTTGTTGAAATTTTTGTGAGGTTTAACCTGAGATTCTGGCATTTCGGGAAAAATAAAGTTATATTAAAAATCGATTCAGGATTTTAATTAAACAATATCACGTTTTCCAAGCGAGAATCGATTTTAATCGATAATCAAAACCCGCCCCTATAACTGTGTAATCATGCTTATGTACATCTGGATAATGACACAAACTGTGTGGCGCTTCACTTTTTAATAAACTAAAAGACATAAATCAGGTTATAGGATCTGTAGTGTTGTTTATTTATATTATGGTACTTATCATTTGTGATATTTATTACTGTGTGCATACTTTATTAGAAGAGAAAACAAATCTCTTCCTTGCAGGCTCCATCGAAGAAGAAATGCTCAAATAACTATGTAGCACGTAAACAATCCAATTCCGCAACACAATGTGATGGGGAATCAGCTGTGTTTTGCTGCCCATTTTATTTCGAATCTGGCGCGAACCAGTGAACCAGTTCCCGAATCAGTCACGTGATATGGACTGCCCGCGAAGCCTCGAACGTCACTGCATACGTAATCAAAGCAAGCCTCGATACGCGCTTCACAGACACGCCCCCGAGATTACCCGAAGCGCGATTCGAAGCTTCGACACACAGGACACTTCACTACAAAAGGGCACTTTGGGCACCCATCAGGAAAGGGGCGGGTGCTCAAGCCCCTTCCGCCCCCCCTCTGCACGTGTCTGGTTGTGTGTTTGTGAATAAATCCTCCATTATGTTTAATTCATTCAGCTCAGCTCTGTTTCACACACATGTTCATATGTGCAGCGGTGTGTGTTGGAGTGTTTCCACAAACACAGCAGTGTAAAGAGTGGATGTTGTAGGAGGTGTTTGTGTAGTGAAGAGTGTGTGTAGGACTCCAGCTGCTCCAGCAGGCGTCTCCTCTGTGCTTCAAACACAGGCTGCATTTGAACCTCGTGTCTTCTATCAGTAACCTCTTCATTGAATCTTCATTCAGCACATGTTGTAACCCTGCTGATGTCTCCAGGTCATTCAAAGGAGAGCAGCTGTGAAACATCAGCTTTGAGTTTGAAACATTTAGGGTCTGATTTACTGACGTCTGCAGCAGCACAAAGATTTCTTTACATAGTAAAAAGCTTCTGGATTTACTGATGTGGCTCTTTCTCAATATTCAGTTACACTAGTCGCTATTTTATAAGTTCACACATAAAAATGGTCACATGTGTAACTAGTTTCTGCTTCACCCGACTGTAACAGGCCCAAATAAACTCCTCAGCTCTGCGTTGTTGTATTTTTAAAGAACACAAGAATCTGTGCAGATTTATTTCCTGAGTGGAAATATAACAGTGTGGGGTCAGTACTAATGGCTTCACCACTCCGCATAGCACACTCTGGTGGAGCTTCAGCAGACTGACAGTCATTTCTGCAGCCAGCCTCGACTCACCAGCCACACCAACAGGGGGCGCTGTTTCCCCCATTGCACTGACATTTGTGGCAATATTAGCATAGAAACCCTGTTACACATGTATGCCTGAATACAAACAAACAGATGTTAGAAGGCTTTTATTTTTATTTGAGTAGAGAATCAAACTGACAATAGACAGCAGGGGTTTGGAAGAGAACTGAGCAAATATTGAACATATAATCTGATCATTTTTAGATTGTTCAATATGACATTTGTTGTTTGTCACTTTCATGCATGAATGAATATGAACACATTTACATGAGCACAAACTGATTTCAAGTCCGAAACAAAAAGTTTGTGAGTGATTTTGTTCATGTATCAGCTGTGTAGTCATTTCATGAGTAAATGGTTGCTGTCATTAGATTTGACTTTAGTTTGTGATTTGAAGACAATCAAAGAATATTTCACACAAATTGTTCCAATGTTGTCGTGTACAAAGCAAAGATCATTTTAACATGTTTGAATTTTCACATTTTAGCTTGTAATTGTATAGAAATATAAAGACATCCATTTAATAAGTTACAGTGAAAAGAAGTGCCTGTAAATGGTCATTTAAAGAGAACTTTACATTTTTCTATGAACAGAAAATATCTGTTAATGAGACAGAACTGTAAATAAATGCAAAAGTGTTTGTGATTTCTATTGACTAGAAACTTGATAACTGATGTGCGATCATGTTTAAATGGTTTGAGTCTGACAGAGCAGAGCCAACAGTTTGTAATGCACTAGTTTGAAACAGAGTCACACATTTCATCTAGTTTGGAGCTCCATGTATGAAAACAAAGAAAACCCCTCATCTTCCTCTCTCTATCTGCGGCTGTTTACATGAACGTAAAGAACCAGTTAACTTTCTCTCCCAGCTCAAGACACACAGCTGATGTTAGCCAGGAAAACATGACACACTGACTTTAATGGAGAAAACACACACAGTTTGTTATGTGAAGAAATGAAACATGAGCTGAACAAACAGTAAAGTTCCTAAAGACAAACTGTTAAAGGAGGAAACAAAGCAAACTTACAGTTTCTTCACACCAACAACAAGCTCCACTCCACAGCTGTGGGCGTTTTTAAACACCACCCTGTCTTGACTTGTCTTATTCTGCCTTTAAACACTTTTTGCTGTGTTTCTTTCTCCACCCATCCCCAAAAAACCCCAATGAGAAATCAAATCAAACAAATGTTTGCAGGATTAAAATGGTCCAATACCATATTTGTTATTTCCCAAACTGCACATGATCGATTTGTCCCCTCAACAGCAGGATTCAACAAAATAAGACGTCCTTCAGACTGTGCTGTCAATGAAATATCATAAACAGTTTGGTTACACCATAACTATTCTGTACTGATGATGACACAGCTAACTGTTCATGACACTTTCATTAAATGGACAAAGTGGCCTCAGTAAAGGGCAGAAATGTTCATCATCCTAAATATCTGAAACAAGTTGCTTCATTTTGATGACTTCATTTCATAAACTGTCTCTGTTTTTAAATCAATGCTGAATTCTTCCCAGCAGAATTTCTTCAGAGGTTTGGATTTGAGCTTTGAGTGGATCCCCGAGTTCACAGCAGGAGAAAATGACACAGATGATTTCATTGAATAAGTTAGACGGAGGAGCATCATCAGAGCAGTCCAGACTCCAGGACTGATCCCTGAATCCAAACGTCAGTCATTACTGAATCCTTCCCTTCTGATTCTGCTGGAACTCACTGATATAGTGATAACTTCACAGATCAGTGGAAGAAGATGGAGGGACGGTTTTAGTAGGCTGGACAGCAGCTCCAAGGAAACAGGATTTTATAATGCTAGGCTGACCTGTAAGAGCTGTTTGAACCGATAAAGAATAACACTCAGACTTTTACCTTCACTGTTTCACTAAAGCTTAAAGAGTCAGCATCCACTACTTACACTTGTATTAAAGCAGTTTAGAAAAATCAAATAATAATAATCAGATGACTTAAACTCTACTGATGTGACTAAGCTACTCTGAGCTAATGCTGAGTTTGTTCTTCTCTTTGGTGAGGAGAGGTTGGAGGAAGGATGAACACAGCCAGACCTAAAGATGCTCTTATCCCTGAGTTCTGTGTTGATGGATAATCCCGCAACAGGAGAGCAGCTGGGCATCCAGTGGAAGTGTGATAGCATCCAAATAGTTCTGAATGAACCATCTAACATGACAACAATGAGCAGATGAAGCCAGAAATCACACAATCAGTGGACAGGTTGGACTGAGGTTCCCCCTCTAGTGTCTCTGCTGGAGTCTTCAACATGAACCTCTTAGATCCAACCTGCTGACCTGCTCCTCTCTCAGAAGACTTGTTTATCTTGGATTAACAATAAAAATGCTTTATTATTAGGAAACAGAGAAAGTAATCACATAAAGCTGGATATTAAGACCTTTGACCCTCTGAGCTGTGATGTAGAGGCAGCCAGAGGGGACTTCTAGATCTTTCTACCCCAGGTCACATGGCACTCGTACATGTGATTGTGCTATAAAATGATTGTAGATCAATTTATTGACTAGTAATTATGAATAAAGCGGAGCTGTGTCTCTCTGTATTCACACAAACACTTGAGGAAGTCAGATGTGAGTATCCACTGAACCTCGGCTGGCTCGACTCAGACTGAAACTTGATTTAGACGTCTGTGAGTAATCTGAGTAATTTACACCGTAACCTTCCACGTGACCTGACGTGCACCTCCTGACAAACGTAACTACGCGTTGGGTGGACACACGGTGACTTGAATGGCGTGGAAGGTTGCAATGTTGGGTTCAGATTTCCTGCAGAAGTTTAATCAAGCTTCACTCAGGGCTCTGCCTAAACCTGACCAATGAGAATTCATGCTCAGTGGTGACATCAGCAGTGATGTCATCGTATTCTTCATCCAGTCCCTGACCTCCTCCATCACACTGGGTCATCTCCATGAAGACGGCTGGTTTGTTTTTCCTGCTGCAGCAGATGAACAGCAGCAGACCAGTGGAGATGCAGTACGGACAGAAGACCACTAGATGGCACAAGAGTCTGAGCACAGACTCACAGGGAGGAGGAGGAGAAGGAGGATGAAAAGCACCTGCAACAGGATCAAACACTTTGTGACTTTTCACATAACTGGGACTCACTGCTGACCTCTGACCTGTGTGCTGGTGCAGAGGGTTATGGGTAAGGATCAGCAGAATAGCTTAATGACTGCATGCAGCTGAACATCCCAGTATTTCTGACGTCCTGTGTTGGACAGACTGAACATTTCTCTGACCTCTGACCTTCAGCTGGACGTCTGTCTGGCTCAGATCTTGTCCGTGGCTGCACACGGAGCAGGTGTAGGTGCCGCTGTCACTGGCTGTCGAGCTCCTGAGAGTGAGGCTGAGGTCTCCAGTCTGCAGAGCATGGGCTCTCACTGATGTTCAGTTGGTGTAACGCTGGTTCTGGTTTCTAAGGTCATCACCGCTCCGCAGTGGACGGTTGGGGGATTCGAGTCACTGCGGTTCCACAGTGCTGCTGCTGAGGCAGAGGAAACATTAGCTGGTACCTGACAGGGCAGCAGGACAGACTCCTCCCCTTCATACACCTCCACCACCGAGGCATGCTGGGAAACTGAGGAGAGATACCAGGAGCATTAAGACACAGTGATGTGAATCATTGAGAACTGTGTCAGTAATCATGAATCATGCTGAGCTAGAGCATCAGTGCTCACAGCCTGCAGGTTTCAGCATTCTAGCAGATGTAGCAGAGACTTCTCCTTCATTAGACTGTGACACTGTGTAACAGCTAAAACACACTTCAGTGTTTAAATTCAGTTTGTGAACTCAAACGTGCAGCTGTCACATTCTAAACAGCAGCAGCTGTCAAACTGCTCTCTATGTTTGCAGCTACAGCTTTTAAATGGCTGCTATAAATGTTCATTTTCAGATCTCTGATTGGAGGAGAAGGCAGCGCTCAGTCGGTCATATTGTGATGAAAGAAACATGAAACAGCCCTTTAACATGAGCACTCACTCAGAACCTCAAGCACAAAGATCAGCCTAACAGAGAAAGCCTGCTGTGTGTTTCCTTCACAAAGGAAGTATGTCCACTCGTAACCAGTAACCATGGTTACTTCATGAGTTACACAGGTGACACAGACGGCACACTTCCTGCATCTCTTTCAAAGTAAAAGCGCTGCGTGCTTTTAGTGGTCCTATTGTGAAACATCTGCAGCAACATTGTGTGTAAGAGGTGATGTTGAACTCCAACCACTGAGCGGCTGGTTCACTTCAATTTGTCTCAGCTGACTTTTATATGGAGCTGTTCTAGTCTTACTGACCATCCTTTAAACTACGAGCCACATTCAACCATCGCTCAGCCTCTCCTTTATTCTACACACATGCAGGTCTGTGGACTGTGAGAGGAAGCTGGAGAACCCGGGAGAACTCACACGGACACGAGGGGAACCAACTGGGGTTCAAACCAGGAAACAGAGACAGGAAGAACATTACTCCACCTTCTATCTACTCACCTGCAGGAACAGTCAGTGCAGACAGCAGCAGCACACACACACCTGCAACAGGACAGAAGTCACTAAAGGTCACTAAAGGTCAGAGATCATGATGAGGATAGACAAGTGTAGGAACATCAGCTCACCTGCAGCAGTCAGCAGAAACAGGCCTGAAACTGAAGAACACACTGATCAGAGATCAAATGGTCACATGACCAAAGAGAAGCATTCAGACTCCAGTGATTGGTTACTGTTCCCACACATCAATAACCCACAGCGCCCTCCAGTGGTGGAAACACAGATAATACATGTGGAGGAACATGAAGGAGACTCACAGCAGAGGCAGACGCTCCGTCTCAGACAGCCGTCACCTCCACAGCTCCACAGTTCTGATCCCCAACCTCCTACATCACACAGAGAGACATCAGCACAGGAGGAGCTCCTCATCAACTTCAGAGAAAACAAAAATGAATTCAAAACTCCTAATACTGAAAACTTTCCCTGTGGAGTCATTGTAAATATGCATTTACACTGTAAAGAGACCAGAACGTTATCTGAAAGTGACGCATCCTTGTGCACAAATAGTAACTAGTAAGCAGAACATTGTTAGCATGTGTCTGTGAAGGTTCTCAGTCATCCAGGTCATCGTAGTCAAAGGAGTTTGCAAAGAAAAGCGTCTGGACTTCTTTGAGTTGCTTGAAGACGTTTCACCTCTCATCCGAGAAGCTTCTTCAGTTCTAAGGTCAAATGGCCGAGAGTCCCAGATTTAAACCCAGTGGGAGTATCCCCCCAAGGAGGGACAAAGGACCCCCTGGTGATCCTCTAATCACATGCGCCAAGGTGTGAAAACCGGTGTGGGACCTAATCAGCCAGGGTTTCGGGTGAGCTCATTGTGAAACCTGGCCCCACCCTATCATGTGATTTCCTGAGGTCAGATGGCCCAGGATGTGAGTGGGCGTTAAGGCGTCTGGGAGGGAACTCAAAACTGGATTATAGATGGCAGACAGTTGGTGTCGTAAACCACCACCTCTGTTCAAAGATGGTCGCTCACAGTGGACATAGATGGCCTCTTTCACTCCTCTTTCAAACCATCTGTCCTCTCTGTCCAAAATGTGAACATTGGCATCCTCGAAAGAGTGACCTTTATCCTTAAGATGCAGATGGACTGCTGAGTCTTGTCCTGTGGAGGTGGCTCTTCTATGTTGTGCCATGCGCTTGTGAAGTGGCTGTTTGGTCTCTCCAATGTAGAGGTCTGGGCATTCCTCACTGCACTGTACAGCATACACCACGTTGTTCAGTCTGTGTTTTGGAGTTTTGTCTTTGTTGTTTGAGTCACTGAATCAGGAACTTGTGGATCCCGTGATGATCCAGAGCCTGGCTTGTCTCAGGAGTCTCTCAGTGACCTGAGCAGCAGCTACAGCTCTGCTGGCCTCTGTGTTCACCTGCAGGAGACGTGGAGACCCGCGCTCACCTTCTGCAGCACTGAGACACAGTTCCAGTGAGGGAAGGTGAGTCATCCTTTAGCAGGACATCATTCAGGCTTTATTAGCATCACTGTGACTGTTATTGTTAGGTTTAATGTATGCGTTGTAGGTCGCCATTTAAAAAGCTAGAATGCTTCTGTTGGCTAGCTTCTAGTTCTTGTTCTTATACATGTAATACATTTATTACCAACATGAGAGTTTATCCGCTGGTCATTCGACATGACGAATGACTTCTGAAGTCTTAATCTAGCTACAGCTCAGGATGCTGTAGATTCCCGTCAGTAACACTTTTGGTCTGCTAGTAAAATGTAGTTCTATTAATCTGCGCTCGATTACTCTTGAACCGGATGTAAGTCCCAAAAAACTGAATTTTGGAACAGAAATTGAATTCTAAAACTGAAACTAAATTGTTGTTAAAATCCTTTTAAAAGGATAAAATACAGTTTCAAAGCAAATGAATTCATTTTCAAAATATAAAATTCAATTTCAATTTAGTGACAATCATTTTCAAACCAATACATACATACAGTCTCAGGTGCTGTCTGATAGGTATGGAGCTGCAGTCAGCAACAGTAATGGCCTTAATTTGTTGGGTCAAGGATCGTCCAGTGTTTTGATGGAGAGCTAACTGGATCCTCCAGCTCAGAGCTGGTGACTTTTTTCTTGGGTCTTCCACTTGACTTTTTTGTTCCACAACCCTCAGGATCATTTAAGAAATTTCAGATGACCGTCTTACTGCGTCTCATCTCAGCAAAGATGGCGCACTGTGAGAGACCCTTTTTATGCAGTTCAACACCCCGACCACTTTCAAAAAGGTTCTTAATCACATAACATGTCATATAAACTGAAAGTTACAGTGTTTCCTGATTTCCAGTTTAGTCTTTAGCTTTAGTTGGAATATTCCTCCTATGCCAGGCAGCCTTAGGCTGAGATTCACCCTGTCACATGTTTTTTGGGTTTTTTGCACGAATGCATGGTTCCATCTCTCAGACTCATGCAGTCCCAAATCATCACACCCTGCTTCACTGTCAGGATTCTGCATGTGACACTCTCGGACAGGTTCAATTCTATTATGCTATTATGCTGGAACTTTTCTAAGACAATCAAATTTGGACTCCAGTTTGCTCCAATTATTCATCAGAGTTCTTTAGGAACGTTTCAGTCTGCATTTTTGTCCTAAACAAACAAGGTTTTTCTTTCCTGGACACTGTCCTTCACTCTGAGGGACTTTCATTTTCACTGATAGCCCCTGGACGGTCTGGAACAGCGTCCCTGCTGTGTGTGGATTCATGTTAGAATATCACCATGACTCTGATTTCTGATGCAGCTGCTTTTATTTGGTCAGATTTTCCATCATCTCACAGTCTGACATTTTAATTTTTCTCTTAATTATTTTTCATGTGACTCATTAATGCAGACAAAGCCCTGAAATTCAGTATGAGTTTCTAGTGTTTATTTTGTACTGTGCTCATGATATCAGGCTAACACAGGAGTACCCAGTTTAGTTTCATTTTGTGTTTCTACTTTTCTTTTCAATATATATAGGCCATGTTAACCATTTGTTCTTGAATGTTCATAAGAAAAAAAGCCTCAAGCTGTGAACTCAGTGATGATGAAATTACTGTAATGTTGTGAAGGATTTGACATGTAGCTGATATCAGTACAGAAGTGTACTCACTTCTGTTCCTGGGCCCAGAGCCTCAGGCCAGAGATAAAGATCACAGATGCAGGAACAAACTGCAAGTCTCAGTGGGCGGAGTCAGAACTCCCCATTGTTCATTCCTCTTAACTCGTTCCTCTGAGCATGTTCAAACTTCTATCCACTTTGTTTTTCTTTAAGGTGGAGGTTTGAATCCAGGAGTTCATTCTGAGCTGTTGTCGTCATGCTGATCAGATTCCCAGTGAACCTGTTTAACCTGTGAGGGTTTCATGGTCTGTTTTCTAAAGAGTTAATTTGTTCTACTCAAATGAGGAAGTGGGAGGAGACGATGTGGTCAGTGCTTCAGTAGAAACTAAAAGGAAGAGCCTGTTTCTTTGATTTACACCGCTCAGTCTTCATACAGAAGGTACAGTTGCATTTTTTTCAGTTTCATTTTTGCTTTTTTGTATATTGAACTCTGATAATGATAAATGAGGATTATAGTAACTTTATATTGTGCTAATATTAGCTCTCCTTGTATACTGCAGACATGGCTGCAGCATCGGCTCTGGTGTCTGAGGACAGTCTTCTTTGTCCCGTCTGTCTGAGTGTGTTCACTAAACCTGTGTCGATTCCCTGTGGACACAACTTTTGTTTGGACTGTATCACAGACTACTGGAGCACTCTGTCTGTACTGCAATGTCCACTGTGCAAAGAGATGTTTTACACCAGGCCGTTGCTTCGGGTTAACCCTGTCATTGATGAAATGGCAGAAAAGGTTAAAAAATCTGTTCAAGAAATGTTGTTGAGTTCAGCTGAAGAAGCAGGAAATGAGGATGTGCTCTGTGATTACTGCACAGGGTCCAAGGTCAGCGCCCAGAAGTCCTGTTTAATGTGTTTAGTGTCCTACTGTCAAAAACATCTGGAGCCTCATCAGAGGATTTCAGCTTTGAAGAAACACAAGCTGATCGATCCAGTTAAGGACCTGGAGAACAGAGTATGTCAGGATCACGGTAAGCCTTTGGAGCTAATCTGCAGACTGGATCAAATGTTTCTGTGTGAGTCCTGTAAATGCAGTGACCATAAAACACATGAAACAGTGACTCTGGAGGACGAGGATGAAATGAGGAAAACCCAGCTGAGATTAGAAAATAACAGCATGGATCAGATGATCCAGGAACGTGAGCAGAAAATCCAGGAGTTTCAACAGTCAGTGAAGACCAGCAGAAGTAAAGCTGAGGAGGCGTTATTGTACAGCAGGAAGGTGATGACCACTTTGGTGGAGCACATAAAAACAGAGTTCACCAGACTGTCTGAGGCGATCGAGATGAAGCAGAAAATAAATGAGACAGAGGCAGAAAGCTTTATTAATGAGCTGGAGGCAGAGATTACACACATTAAAAAGAAGAAGCTGCAGTTTCATGAAGCTTTGCTCATCAGAGACCCCTTCAGGTTCCTGGAGAATGTCCTCCCTCTTACCTACAATAAACCCCAGCTGAAGGACTGGTCTGCTGTGACTGTAACCAGTGACCAGTTTATGATTCAGGAGACCATGGCCGAGCTGGAGACAGAAGTCAGAGAAGAAGTCAGCATGCTGTGTAATATCAACTTCAGAGGTGGGAAACAACAGAGGTATGATCTGAATGTTTTGATGACTTGATCCAGATATGGGTTCTCCTCGAAACACAGTGAGGTCACGCAATCAAAATCAGTCAGTCCCTTCATCTCAACGCCCCTTTTTGTATATGAACTTTTGTTTATTTCATAAAAATAAAGAATAGTTTATCTCATATCTGAAAAATCAGTAGTAAACTTTATAAGTATTATAAATGGGGAGGCTGTAGCTCAGGAGGTAAAGCAGGTCATCTACTGATCAGAAGGTTAGTGGTTCAATCCCTGGCTCCTCTAGTCTGCATGTCTAGTATCCTTGGGCAAGATACAAACCTCAAATTGCACTCCGATGCATCCATCAGAGTAAGATGTGTAGGAAGCACTAAGACAGGGCTTGTGAGAATGGCTGTGATTGGGTGAATGTGGCATGTTGTATAGAGCACTTTGAGTACTCCGGGAGAGTAGAAAAGTGCTTTATAAGAACCAGTCCTTTCACCATAAAGAGGTATTATATAATAAAGGGACTGTAGAGAATTTCTACAGCGCTTTTCTATTTGACCACTCTAAATGCTTTATACAACGTTCCTCTTTCACCCATTTATACAAGCTTTGCTGTTTTTGCTACCTAAGGGCTCACTGTGATTGTACCATCGGAGAGCAACCTGCGGTTCAGTATCTTGCCCGAGGATACTTTTGGAAGTCCAAATCCTTCTCAGAATTATAATCCAACACATCAATTAAAATCATGATAAGGAGGAGCAACAGAGTCAAATCCAAGTCCAACATGGATGATTTCCGGTGCTGCTGCTGAAATTTCCAACAGTGCACTTCTGGAATCCTTTGAACTGCCCTTCTTGCGGGACACTGGAGACTGACCCAGAACGCCTCCAGACATCCCAATTTACTTTTTACCTTTAAACTCGCCCCACCTCTCTCTCTCTTATATCTAGTCAAACAATCAGGTGTTTAAATAAGATTTACTGACCCTCAGCCCCACCTTATTATCCTCTCCATCTCTAAGGCAAATCACATTTCATTAGCACATTAACATGAGTCCTTTTAATCCAAATACTTTTCTCTCTAAAACTCAATACGTTCAATACAGGCCCCTTTTTTTACTACATCATACACTTTAAATGTTGCACATTCAGAGATCTCCTGTGTGTTGTCTCATTCACACACACACACGCTCAAAGTCACTCTCAAATATCTCACGGCCATTTTTACACAGGCTTTCAGCTTGCCTGAGTTAGACCTGCTGTAATTGCTGCCATTGCCCAACTTTCTGTGAATGGTACTCATGGACAATAATCAATGGTCATGACAATCATGAACTGCCCTCCCAGCCCATTGTTCCTTCAGTGGGCTGGTTTCAGTCATTATGCAAATGTACTGTTTATAAGATTTGGGGAAACCTGCAGTCAGCTGAGACTGAAGAAGTCACTTGGATGAGTGACGAAACGTTTCTCCCGCTGAAAGCGTCCAGATGAACAGAATCAATCTATGGGTAATGAATCCATATTTGAATATCAGTTTCTTTTTGAGAGTAGAAGATGACTGATCTCTAACTCAGTTCCTGTGACCTTGTGTGACCTAAAATTGATTATTTATTTATTGATTCCTAACAGACGGAGAGGAGTTTTGATTTATTTTTTTTATCTGTTTGAATAAAATATGAAAACATGGTTGACCTTCAAATAAACAATTTTATTATTGAAGCTTCCCTGTGATATACCTGTTCTTTTTATATTCCTTCTCACATGAATTATATACATTATTATTATTATTATTCTTATTAAACTTAGTAAGACGTCTGGCTTCAGCTGATTTCTGTATTTTGATCACATAAATGTTGAGTTTTTGTCACCATACATGTTTGTGTCTTCAGTTTTTATCTGAATTAAACGTCATAGTGTTTGTAAAAGTAAAGTCTGAGCTGTACAGCAGCTGCATCAGTACAGATAACATGATAATCACAGACAGCAGTACTCATAAAGACTTCTGCATTCACTCTGCCCTCTGATTGAAACTCTGCTTTTGGTGCAGGACGAGTAACGTCTCAAAATACAAGGACATCATCTCCAGAAGTGATCTGATCAGTTCAGGACCTCCTGCTGTCTACCAGCTGAGAGCAAAGAAACAGAAGTTTGGAACAAGAATGACTGTTGGAGAAAAAAAACAAGACAAGATAAACAGAACCATCTTACTTATGGGAGAAACAGGAGCAGGAAAATCTACACTGATCAATGCTCTGCTCAACTACACTATGGGAGTGAAGTGGGAGGATGGAGTCTGGTTTACGATTGTAGAGGAGAAGAAGAAAAGTCAGACATCAGATGTGATCGTGTACGAGATCTTTGGTTTTGAAGATAAAACTCTGCCCTACTCTCTGACCATCATCGATACTCCGGGATATGGAGACACCAGAGGGATTGAACATGGTGGCATCTTCAGTCACAGATTATTGAACTTGCTGGATGGAGTCCATGAAGTTCATGCAGTGGGTCTGGTGATGAAGGCAACAGAGAATCGACTGAGTGATCGACTGATGTACGTCTTTGATTCAGTGATGTCTCTGCTTGGAAAAGATGTGGAGCAAAACATCATAGCTCTGATCACACACTCAGATGGAAGCAAACCTAAAAATGCTTTTAAAGCTCTTGAAGATGCAAAAATTAAATGTGCCAAAAATAAGAAGAATCAGTCTGTTTACTTCTTGTTTAATAACTGCCAGCTTGAAGATGAGGCAGAAAAATACCTGAAACTAAATTTTGAAAGCTCAGAGAGAGGAGTGAGAGGGTTCACAGCTTTCCTGAAAGAAACTACACCTCTGCAGCCAGAAGTGACACCTGAAGTGTTAAAGGAAAGAATCAGACTGACAGCCTGCATCCAAAACCTACAAGAAAGAATCAGATTCACTGAAGTTAAACAAAGAGAGATGAAACAGACTCGGGAAGCTCTGCAGAAGAATGAAGTGGTCACTCCATGTGTTGTTTTTAAACATAAAGAACCTATCAGAGCAGAGACGTGTGGGGTGGGGGTTAAAGCAGCTGTCAGCTGTACAGTCTGTGAGGAGAACTGTCACTATTCTGGATGCACGGTGTCCTTAAATCACTGTGAGGTCTTTAGAGATGGTCTCTGTACGTCATGTACCAACAAGTGTCCTGCATCAGAGCATGTGAAAGAAAAGTGGAGATATGTGACCAGGATAAGGAGAGGTCAGAAGAACAAAACACGAAAAAAAGAAGGACGTTCATTTTCTTGAAAAGGAAATGAACAAACTGACAGCAGAGAAGTCCCAGTTCCTGGATGAGTCCTACCAGCATGTAGTCAGACTGGAGGAAATCGCTCTGAAAGCTGATTCAGTGTCCACTATTGTCCACTTGGACTTCCTGATTGAGAAGATGAAGGAGAAAGGAGACACAGAGAAGATCAAGAAACTGGAGGGGATGAGAAGAAGAGAGGATGAAGGAATTAGAGGAGCTCTGAGGTATGTCAAACTGACAGCACTCACAGAACAGTGACTGTAGTTTATAATTACTAAGTATAAACTAGGTAGATGTTTAACTATCAGAGAAAAGTGTACAGATCAATATCACTGCTGAAACACATCAGTGATAGTTTATCCTGGGTTTATTTCACTCTTAGTGTTCAAACAGTTTCTCTGCTCAGCGTGACACAGTCATAATAAACTACATTTCTGTAATCGATGAAGAGGAGGAGAAAAAAACTGATTCTGATGGCTGGATTTGAATGTTAGCTATGGAAATGTGTCTTTTATCATAAAGAAACTGAAATCAATCAGTGTTTTGTGTGAGAACATGAAAACAAATACAATATAGAGAAATTGACATCTGGTTTAAAGGATGGAGAATTACACAAAACGTCTTATACTGAGGTAAAACTACAATGATGTGCAAAAATCTTTAGTCCAGCATCTCATCCCCAAACTTTGATGGGCACTTCAAACTTTTCCAGCTGGGAACCATGGCCTCAGACTTGAGGTGCTGATTCTTATCCCAGCCCCTTCACTAAAGACAGAGGGTTACAGCTGGAGGTTATTGTTCAGTCATGGACTATTTTAGTTAATGGAAAGATATTTAAAATAATTTTATATAGAGTCCAATTATAAACATAAAACATAAATGTAAAATATAAATACCGTATTTTTTGGACCATAAGGCACACTGGATTATAAGGTGGATTAAGCAAAACAAAACGGTCAGATAAGTCAAACTTACCTCAACTCATTCTTCTTCCTTCCTCCACTTCTGTACCATTGATCCATTAATGTTGAATTCTCTGGCAGCTGCTCTATTCCCATGTTGTTGCAGTATATTAATGACCTCATATTGTGGATGGATTATCTCAGTTGTTCTCCTGACTGACGTTTGGTCCGTTTACAGCATCCCCTTAACCTTTATCGAGTGGAAAAAGTTAGCGTTCATCCTCCAGCGCCACTGTGCTAATGTTATGCTAACATAGCTGTGTCGCTAGCGATCACGTAGCACATAAATTTATGTACCAGCTAGCCTAACTTCAGTAACCCAACAAATGTCACAGAAAGTGTTTAGTTTTCTGTCTTCATTTATGCTGGAAGTGATAGTGTTACACCCCTGAAAACAGGGAGTGATTTTGACTTGCTTCTCTCATGCAGTCATTTATTGCAATCAAAATGTACATAAATGTTTCACATTCTGTACTGCTTAATGGCACATGGTAGAAGGAAAAGCTAAATAATAATTTAACACAGTAAGGGGAATTGTTGAAAAGAATATGTCAATGGGCCAATAGGTTCGACTATAGGAGCACAGGGGTGTGTTTAAATGAGACACAGACAAGAATGTAACTCAAAAGGACCAGCCAACTTTAGTGAAATAAACCATAAGGTTGACAAGCACAGGTTAAAGACACTTTACAGTGGTAGAAAGGAAACTTACAAAAATTAAAAGAAGAGTAAAACAGATAAACTACTAAGCAATGACTTGGCCAAGTGTTACTTTTGGTTTTCAATGTTGGGTTTCAATGTTCGGGTTTCAATGCTTGGGTGCACCCTAGTAACCTGACTCCTTAACTTTTATAGAAACAGATTACACAAATCCAATGTACATTCAAATGAAAATCTCACACTCTTTTCACATGTGGAGAATGTTCTACACAACAGCTCATTATTTAAAGTCCCAAATAAAAAATGTCCAAGGGGTAAAGTCCAAAAAATTCCCAGGGTGTGAAAGAAAATAGGGGTGAGAGAATGTCAGTCAGTGGTCTCATGTATAACCAGCTGTATGTGAAAGTGTGAGTGATACAGTCCTACCACACCGCAAGGTGCAGCAGATCATCAAGTGGAAAAGAAGCGAATCTCAGTCTCTCTAAGTCCAGGTGGGAAGGCTCGCCATCTATTTCACCGGAGGAATCCACCTCAGGAACAATTCAGCATACAAAAAAACCTGACCTGTCAACAGACAGGGTCAGAAGAGCAATTCAAATGTTAATTATGCTGTTCTAGCTATAATTCACGACTTAGGATTTTGTTGAAATCACATTCAACATGAATTTGCAATTAAAACACTCAAATTTGCAAAAATAAAACATCTCTCTTACACAAACTATGCATTACACCAAGTAACGTCAGTGCATATGTGACAACTATTAATCAAACAATTGAGATTAATTCAGTTTCTCAACGATAAAATGTGAAACAGACGTGAACTAACTGAGACGTACAACATGTGCTCACTGATCTCAGTGCATCACGGCCGAAGACAATGGTATGGTGTCTCTCGGTCGGAACATGCGGGGCTCTAAATAACGTAACAGGACATGTTGTTTTTCTCTTTAATAACTGTAATACGACGTGAAGGGGAAAAAAAACATAAGTTGCGCTTCAAGTGTTACCTTACTTCTGGAAGCAGATTGAGATGAACTTTCAGGCAGTTGATAACAACTAGAGCTAATGAAGGCTAAGAGTTTAGCTCCACGCGGTACTTTCTAAAGTCGCAAGAAAACTGCAGCATTCGCCTGTTTACTCACTTTGGCTACTTTTAACATGAAAGGTAGCTGATAACCAGCGAACTTATGTGCAGCACAGTTGGTTGCAACTTATATCTAATACTTTTTCCAGCTCAAAAGCTTCAGTCTCTCTTTTCTCCTGCCAGCACGGGACTACCTCCACACATAGCAGTGAACACAGAGCACGTGGGTGGGACATACAGCGGCAGGCTGCTCTCCCATTGGTCAAAGCATACTGGACCCTGTGCATTTCGACTGGTTGGGCAGGCTGTCCATCTCTCCTCATATCTATCACTCCTTAAAGTGGTACCCTCATTTTATGTGGGTTACAATAAACCAAAATAATAAAGTGCTTACTATGCATATACCTGAACAGGTTTCCTGACAAAATTCAATTCAATTCAATTTTATGTATATAGCGCCAAATCAGAACAACAGTCACCTCAAGGCGCTTTATATTGTAAGGTAGACCCTACAATAATACATATAGAGAAAACCCAACAATCATATGACCCTTTGGCGACACTTTGGCGACAGTGGGAAGGAAAAACTCCCTTTTAACAGGAAGAAACCCCCGGCAGAACCAGGCTCAGGGAGGGGTGGGGCTATCTGCTGTCACCGGTTGGGGTGAGAGAAGCAAAACAGGATGAAAGACATGCTGTGGAAGAGAGACAGAGATTAATAACGAGTACGATTCAATGCAGTATCAAACGCAGCACTAAGGTCTAGCAGGACAAGCACAGAGATGAGTCCACTGTCAGAGGCCATAAGAAGATCATTTGTAACCTTCACTAAAGCTGTTTCTGTGCTGTGATGAGCTCTGAAACCTGACTGAAACTCTTCAAATAAGCCATTCCTCTGCAGATGATCTGTTAGCTGTTTGACAACTACTCTTTCAAGGATGTTTGATATGAAAGGAAGGTTGGAGATTGGCCTATAATTAGCTAAGACAGCTGGGTCTAGAGATGCTTTTTAAGTAAAGGTTTAACTACAGCCAGCTTGAAGGCCTGTGGTACATAGCCGATTATTAGAGATAGGTTGATCATATTTAAGATTGAAGCATTAATTAATGGCAGGACTTCTTTGAGCAGTTTTGTAGGAATGGGGTCTAAAAGACACGTTGATGGTTTGGAGGAATTAATTATTGATATTAACTCAGAAAGATCAATTGGAGAAAAAGACTAAGTGAATATCAATGTTACTAAAAGTAGCTGTAGATAATATTACATCTGTGGGATGATTATTGGTAATTTTTTCTCTAATGATAAGAATTTTATTTGTGAAGAAGTTTATGAAGTCATTACTAGTTAACGTTAAAGGGATTGTTGGCTCAGTAGAGCTCTGACTGTTTGTCAGCCTGGCTACAGTGCTGAAGAGAAACCTGGGGTTGTTCTTATTTTCTTCAATCAGTGACGAATAGTAAGATGTTCTGGCTTTGCGGAGGGCTTTCTTATAAAGCAGCAAACTATTTCTCCAGGCTAAATGATGATCCTCTAAATTTGTGACACGCCATTTCCTCTCCAGCTTACGAGTAATCTGCTTTAGGCTACGTGTTTGAGAATTATACCACGGAGTCAGGTACTTCGGATCTGAGACCTTAGTTTTCACAGGAGCTACAGTATCCAGAGTAAATGCGTAGTGAGGAGGTAAAATTATTAACAAGATCATCGACCTCTGTTGGAGTAGCGTTCAGATAGCTGCTCTGCTCTATGTTGGTACAGGGCATTGAATATGATAACAGTGGGTGGATTATATTCTTAAACTTAGTTACAGCACTTTCAGAAAGACATCTACTGTGATAAAGTCGACTCTCCACTGCTGTGTAATCAATTATTGTAAATGTAAATGTTATCAGGAAATGATCAGACAGCAGAGGGTTTTCAGGAAACACTGTTAAATGTCCAGTTTCTATGCCATATGTTAAAACAAGATCTAGAGTGTGATTAAAGTGGTGGGTGGGTTCTTTTACATTTTGAGAGAAGCCAATTGAGTCTAATAACAGATTAAATGCGATGTTGAGGCTGTCATTTTTAGCATCTTCATGGATGTTAAAATCACCCACAATAATTATTTTATCTGAGCTGAGCACTAAATCAGATAAAAAGTCTGAGAAATCAGACAGAAACTCTGTTTAAGGACCAGGTGGACGACAGATGATAACTAGAAAAATTTGCATTTCCTGCGAAAATGCTGTGTGGATGCTTTAAAGCTGAAGCTGTCTCCTAAAACTAGCTGAAAAAGCTGAAAAGTTGCAGAAATTGTAAAAACTTTGCAGAAGCAAAGGAACTTTGCTAAAATGTAGTAACTTAACAGAACTGCAATATCTTAGAGGAAACATAATACTTGGCAGAAATACAATAGCATAGCAGAACTTAGCAGAAATATTGTAACTTACCAGAAACACGATAACTTCTCAAAAATACAAGAATTTAGGAGAAATAGTATAAGATAACAGAAAGAATATATTTAGCCAAACATTCTTAAACATTACAGAAATACTATGATTTAGAGAAACAGTACAACATAGCAGAAATGCTGTAATTTGACAGAAATACTATATTTGGCAGAAATACTATATTTAGCACAAATCTTATAAAATAGCAGAAATAGTATGATTTAGCACAATAGTAATAACTTAAATAGAAAAAATTGAAAAGCAAAATGGACAGCTGAAAAAATGCTGAACATGCTAAGGGTCCCTCAAATGTAATTGTTAAATGAAAAAAATCAGCAAAAAAAGGAGAACAGCCACACAATCACAAATATGGACACATATGGAAACACATGCACAGAGAGACACACACACAAGATCCAATTCAGTCAACCAGTCTAAATATATTGAATTTGAATGTTACAATGAGATGATCCGATAAAAAGGCTTTCTCTCTCTCTCTCTCTCTCTCTCTCTCTCTCTCTCTCTCACACACACACACACACACACACACACACACACACACACACACACACACACACACACACACACACAGCAGCATCAGCAAGTGAACAGGCGCTGTTAACAGCATGTTTCTTGGTCAGTCAAACAGCTGTGAGCTTCTCAATTTGAATCCACCAATCAGAGAGGCTGTGTACTTTTTCCCGCCAAAACTGGTGCAGTAAGTGCAGGCTTTTACAGCACAGAGAGAGACAGGATTTTTGCAGTGTATTTCTCATAGTGAGGACTCCCCTCAAACAAACAGCCATAAATTCCTAACCGTAGGGGCTAAAATGGTCATTCTTAGACCTTTTTGTTCGGAAGACATGGGAGAATCTTGAAATGTTGACCATTTAAAATAAAAATATGAAATATTATAGATATATGACATAGATGATTGGTTATCTAAGAAGCCACGAGGGCCCCAATATGCAAATTTAAATGTGTCAGGCCTCAGATATGACTGGCTGGCTGGGGAGCCATGAAGGCAACAATATGCAAATTTGAATGTGCAAGCCCTCAGATATGATTGGTTGTCTTAGAAGCCATGAATGCCCCAATATGCAAATTTGAATGTGCAAGCCCTCAGATATGATTGGTTGTCTTAGCAGTAAAACTGTACTATGATTTGGTAGAAAAACTATAATTAATCAAAAATACTATATTTGGCAGAAATACTATTTTTTAGCAGAAACACTACATTTAGCACAAATCTTATGAAATAGCAGAAATAGTATGATTTAGCACAAATGCTGTATATAGCACAAATCTTATAAAATAGCAGAAATAGTATGATTTAGCAGAAATGCTGTATTTAGCACAAATACTGAAAAGCAGCAGAAATGCCATGACTTAGCACAATAGTAATAACTTAAATAGAAAAATTGGAAAAGCAAAATGAACAGCTGAAAATATCCTGAACATGCTAACGGTCACTCAAATGTAATTGTTAAATGAAAAAAGAATCAGCAAAAAACAGTATAACAGTCACACAATCACAAATATGGACACATATGGAAACACACAAGCACAGAGAGACACACAGGATCAAATTCAGTCAACCAGTCTAAATATATTCAATTAAAATCATACAATAAGATGCTCCCATAAAAACTCTCTCTCGCCCTCTCTTTCTCTCTCTCTCTGTCACACACACACACACACACACACACACAGGGAGAGAAAATCAAGTTTCTAGGTCAGTCAAACAGCTGTGAGCTTCTCAATTTGAATCCACCAATCAGAGAGGCTGTGTGCTTTTTCCCGCCAAAACTGGTGCACCAAGTGCAGGCTTTTACAGCACAGAGAGAGACAGGATTTTTGCAGTGTATTTCTCATAGTGAGGACTCCCCTCAAACAAACAGCCATAAATTCCTAACCGTAGGGGCTAAAACGGTCATTCTTAGACCGTTTTATTCAGAAGACATGGGAGAATCTTGAAATGTTGACCATTTAAAATAAAAATATGAAATATTATAGACATATGACATAGATGATTGGTTATCTAAGAAGCCACGAGGGCCCCAATATGCAAATTTGAATGTGTCAGGCCTCAGATATCATTGGCTGGCTGGGAAGCCATGAGGGCCCCAATATGCAAATTTGAATGTGTCAGGCCTCAGATATGATTGGTTGTTTTAGAAGCCATGAATGCCCCAATATGGAAATTTGAATGTGTCAGGCCTCAGATATGATTGGTTGTCCTAGAAGCCATGAATGCACTAATATGCAAATTTGAATGTGTCAGGCCTCAGATATGATTGGCTGGTTGGGAAGTTGTGCATGCCCTGATATGTAAATTTGAATATTACACTCCTCACAGAGGATTAACTCCCTGGGGAGCTGGCAGAAATATATAGAAATACTATGATTACCCAGAAATACTGCATTTAGTAGAAATACTATGTTTTAGCACAAATACTATAAAATGGCAGGAATACTACATTTAAGCAGAAATACTATATTAAGTACAAATCCTATAAAAAGTAGAAATACTGTACTATGATTTGGTAGAAAAACTATAATTAATCAGAAATACTATATTTGGCAGAAATACTGTAATCAGCACATATACTGTAACATGACAGAAATTCCTCCACTTAGTAGTAATACTATAACATAACACAAATGTTATGATTTGGCACAAAAACCATGATTTGGCAAAAATACTATGATTTAGCACAAATACTATGATTGAGCAGAAGTACTAAGATGTAGTAAAAGTACTTTGATTTAACAGAAATAGAGTTATGGAGGAGTAATACTTTAAAATGGGAGAAATATTGATACACACACACATTCACAGAGCCTAAAGGGAACAGTATTTGTGCCATGGAGTGTTAACAAGAACATAGCAGAAATGCTGTAATTTGACAGAAATACTATATTTGGCAGAAATACTATATTTAGCACAAATCTTATAAAATAGCAGAAATACTATGATTTAGCACAATAGTAATAACTTAAACAGAAAAATTGGAAAAGCAAAATGGACAGCTGAAAAAATGCTGTACATGCTAAGGATCCTTCAAATGTACTTGTTAAATGAAAAAATCAAAAAAAAAAAAAAAATAACAGCCACACAATCACAAATATGGACACATATGGAAACACACATGCAAAGAGAGAGACACACACAAGATCCAATTCAGTCAACCAGTCTAAATATATTGAATTTGAATGTTACAATGAGATGATCCCATAAAAAGGCTTTCTCTCTCTCTCTCTCTCTCTCTCTCTGTCACACAAACACACACACACACACACACACACACACACACACAAGATCCAATTCAGTCAACCAGTCTAAATATATTGAATTTGAATCTTACAATGAGATCATCCCATAAAAAGGCTTTCTCTCTCTCTCTCTCTCTCTCTCTGTCACACACACACACACACACACACACCAGGGGCGGATCTAGAAGGGTGGCATGGGGTGGCAACTGCCACCCTAAAATGATCCCTTGCCACCCCAAGTGCCACCCCAGTTTTGCATATGACAGTGTTGTTTATTAAAATAAGATAGCATTAACAGTTTGAGCGTAGTTACAGTCAACAGTGAATATAAATGCTAAAACTGAATATATTGCATAGTGTTCCCCCCCTCCACCATTAACAAATGGTTCAGCCCATAGCAGGACCGGCTTTTTTCTTGTTATCAGTAGCAAGTGATGTTTATGATTGTGCCAGAGCACATTTTGAACAACACCATGGGAATTTCGGATTTTACACAGGTGGTTGGATGTTACACTCTGGAAATGGAAGGAAGGTGAGTGTTATTAACCCTCTGTGGTCCACAGACACGCTGCACCTCCAAATCACATGACTGATGTAAGCTGACATAGCAACAAGCTGCAGCCACGCCGAGTCTCTATTTCAGCCCACATTGAAAGTTCAGACTTCAAAGTTTTTAAATTTTAATTACAGGCCAGTAAATCCATAGTTATGATAATATATATAATCCATGCTTTTTTCTAAATACTGTCGTCACGTTTTTTATGTGTGTGTGTGTATTTTCAGCGTTTTCTAAGGACTGCGCAAAAACAGTAAAGAAGGGAAAAGAAGCCACCTCTTTCCTATCGGTGGAAAAATGTACCATGTCAACCAATTTTTAAAAAAGTCAACACGTGGGATTTGGTTGTTTAGGGAGAGGGGAGAGTTTTTAGAGTGACGGTAACGGCAGCGAGACAGAGCGAGCGAGTGAGAGAGAGAGAAAGAGAGAGAGAGAGCGAGCGAGCGAGAGAGTTTTTAGATGTGGGAGATTTGTGACGTTTAGTGTGGAGTGTACAGTTAGTGTGTTGTGTTGTCTTGTGTAGTTGTTCCGTTGTGTAGTCGTTTTGTTTTGTGTGTCAGTGAGGGAACTAATGAATGTCACTAAGGCACATTTGCAACGTAAACACTGTCACTAAGTAGAAAACCAGCGGAGTGATACACCTGCTGTTGTCAGGCCTGCAGGTTTATCCCTGTGCTGTTCTCCTCTGTCTTTTGGTGGACAAACTTTTTTTTTTACTGGCACACATCATTTGTGGGGCATCTTATTGCGACACCTGACTGTTCTCTCATTTTAGTTTTAGTAATATTTTAAATGGTTGTACAAAATAAAAGAAACAGCAGGTGTATTGGCTGCATTTTTAGATAAATAGTTGTATATGTTTACAAAATTTACAATTTATATTTGCATTTCAAGTTCTAAAAATTTACTCAACATGCCTGTGGGGTTTTTTTACAGTAAAAAAAATACTACTAGGATTTTAAGTTCTTTGTGTGATTTCAGATCAGTAATACTAATGCAGTATGTCAGTGAAAAAAACAACTAAATTCAGTTGAGCTGAAAAGAATAATACCAAACAAGGCAAGAGGAAAAAAATAAAATGAAACAATTTGAGGGTGAAATACAAACGTAAACTCAAAAGGAGTCAAACATGGTCGGTTGTATTTCAGACCTCAGTGGGTTAATCCAACAAATCATGAAAAATTAGGTTTAAATTTTTGTTCATGACAGTGCAGATTTCTGACATTTTGTGTAATTTAAGCTGTAACAACGTGATTGTTTTCTAACAAAAAACAGTGTGAAACTTAAGTTAGACTTGTGTTTGTAAATGAACCGCCCCATGTTGTGTAGCTTTCTGGATTTTATACTTATTGGGCTACATGTTTATTTATTATACAGGCTATACAGTACATAACATCATAACTGTTTTATGTAACTAAAGTGTGTAATTATGTGGGCTACAGACAATAATTAAGTTATAGACTATATTTATATGAAAAACGTGTATACTTACTGCATTTGAATCATTATAACCATATGTAACCACCTGCATATGTGTTTGGGAAAAAAAGGCTTTGATTTTGCCACCCCATTTGATTTCTTTGCCACCCTCATGCCACCCTAAAAAAATTTCTCTAGATCCGCCCCTGACACACACACACACAAACACACAGACACAGGGAGAGAGAAGTAAGTTTCTAGCTCAGTCAAGCAGCCTGGGAGCTGCTGAATTTGAATCCACCAATCAGAGAGCCTGTGCACTTTTTCCCGCCAAAACAGGTGCACGCAGCACAGAGAGACACAGGATTTTTGCAGTCTATTTCTCATAATGACGACTCTCCTCAAACAAATGACCATAATTTCCTAACCGTAGGGGCTAGAACGGTCATTCTTACACCGTTTTGTTCAGAAGAGATGGGGGAATCTTAAAGTGTTGACAATTTATCATTAAAATATGAATTATTAAAGATATTTGACTTCTAATGCACCATAACTGAGTAGAGCAAAGCAAAAACTGCCTTGACTTGCCCTCAAACAACGCTTTCTAACTCTAAATCTATTTGGAGTATCAATATCATTCTTTCACCGTAAGAGACAGCAGGCTTTGGTGAACAATCATGGAAATTTTCAGGTCTCTGTGGAAATCCATTAAAAACATATGACAAGAGAAAAAAGTGGTTCATTTCCAGAATTTGAAATCTGAAGAAATCTGAGCGAAGGACGAATTTCCTACCCTCAAACAAGTCTAACTCATTTCAGAACGGTAATAGGTGAGAAAGAAATTCTTGAATTGTGAGCGTCAGGAGTGTCTGAAGATATACTGGGACAAGCCTTATGTCTTAACTTTGCTTCGTTAAGGAGATATGACGATTCGAATATGCCTCTCATTACAGAAATCAAGCGGTGATTTTGAACAAGCTCTCCATTGACTTTCTATGGAGAGTTTTCCGACTTTGTGTTGGTCTGAGGAGATTTGCCAAAATTCTATAAATCCCACAACAATGATAGTGACATTTTCGGAAAGCCAGCAAAAATACCTACGTTTTTTTTTTTTTTTTAACTTTTATTGCCAAAAATAACAAGGCAATTCACATCAACAACATGACCTGAGACCAAATCTGCAGTATATAATGGTGAGGGTAATTCAAAAACTTTAAAAGGAAAAACATATATACACATATACATACATACATATCAATACCTACATACCTAAGCACAGATGTAACAAGGTTAAGGCTTGAGTGTCCTTTCAAGATAATTTATAAGTAGTCTCCATTTTTTCTCAAAGGTTGGCACTTTTAGTTGTAGTTGAGCTGTTATCCGTTCCATCGTATAGACATGTCTAGTTTTCAGAAGCCACTGGGCAGCTGTGGGCGTTTCTGGTTTGAGCCAGTGAATTGTTATCAGTTTTCTTGCAGTCATGAGGAGGAGATGTAGGAGAAAGTGCTGCTCATAGGAAAAACCATCAGGAAAGATATCCAACAAAAAGATCAGAGGATCCATTGGGAGGTTGACTGACAATATGTTTTGTATAATGTTCTTAACATCCATCCAATACTGTTGTATGTAAACACAGTCCCAAAAGATATGCGTCTGGTCCCCCACAAACCCACACCCTCTCCAACATTTATCACTGACACTACTTTTGGATAGAAAGGTTTTCAGTGGAGTTCTAAAAAATCTTAATTTAACCTTCCAGTCGAATTCCTTCCACATTTGACTACCCACCCCTCTGTGGCAGCTACAGCAGACACTCTCCCATGTGACATCATCCAAAATTATATTGAGTTCCATTTCCCATTGTTGTTTTATATGATAGGTATTATCAGACATATCAACCAGCAGTGTCTGGTAAATTAAAGACACTTGGTTTTTCAATGTACCCGACTTTTCAAGCAGTTTTATAAAATGGCTTTCCAACCCGATTGGTTCTCTTCTAATATTGTCCCAATTTTTGTGCTTTGTAATGTAGTCCCTTAACTGTAAGTATCTATAATGGTCCCCTGGGGATAAAGCATATTTAGCCCAAAAATACCTACGTTTTGATGTATAATTTGTGGAAGTTGAGTGAAAATTGAGCAAGTAGCAAGAAGTTGTTCGGACATGAAGAGAAGACTGCAAAACCTTCAGTGGCACACTGGAAGCCAAGTGCATAGCAACCATAACAACGGATGTATTTTGTGAAAAATCACAATTTTGCAACTGAAAACTTTAAGAGGCATAAAAGTAAAATGGTAAAACAATTGAAAAAGCTGATTTATACCTGAATAGCCCAATAATTTGTGAACATTTTAAAGTTTAAATGGTTGTTCTACGTGAAAATATGAGGAAGTAGTTAAGTTTCAAAAACAAGCAAATTTTAGCAGAATTGCAGAAGTTTCCCATTCATTTCAATGGGACAAATTAAGCTTAATATTTTAAAAAGTATAATAGTGAAAAATACCAAAAGACATAGCCATCATTAGCAGAAATAGCAGAATAGTTTAAAATTTGAACGGTGAAAATCGGCTGTAAATTGTGGAAGTAGTTAAGTGCCAAAAAAAGTGTACGGAAGTCCCAAGAGGAACTCAATAGTGTGGATGCTTAAAGCATCCACACAACAAGTAAGACTGGTTTCTGAGTTTTACAGCTGGGGTGGACGAGGCTAAGCATCAGGCTTTCAAATGAATTAAAAGTCTGTCTGGGTCTTTGGTTGATTAATAGGCTGGTGTGAAAATTGCTGCCACACCGCCCCATCGGCCTGTGCTTCGAGGTTTCTGGCTGACTAGGGGTGTTGATTCATTTAAACTAACATAATTATCCTGCTGCAACCAGGTTTCTGTAAGGCAGAGTAAATCGATTTGTTGATCAATTATTAAGTCATGTACTAACAGAGACTTGGAGGAGAGAGACCTAATATTTAACTAGAAAAATTTGCATTTCCTGCGAAAATGCTGTGTGGATGCCTTAACGCTGAAGCTGTCTGCTGAAAAGCTGAAAAAGATGAAAAGTTGCAAAAAGTTGTATGGTGGTGAAAAAAAATGTCACCCTGAGCAGGATTCGAACCTGGCCCTCCTGGGCACAAGGCGGCTACTCATCTCACTGTGCCAAATTCACTCTCACAAGGTAAGAGATGGAGAGACTGACAATTATGGTGAAATGAGCAGAAACTGCTGAGAATTGTGCTGATAAGAGGTGAAAAGGCTGAAAAGAGGTAAATCAGCAGAATTTCTCCTCAAAAGTTTTTTCTGAAAACAGCTGAGATTTGTGCTAATAAGAGGTGAAAAGGCTGAAAATTTTGCAGAAGAGGTGAATAAGCAGAATTTGGGCTGAAAAGAAGTGAAAATTCTGAAAATTCTGCTGAAAAGAGTTCAATCAGCAGAACTTCTGCTGAAAAGAGGTGAATGAGCAGAATTCTGCTGAAAAGAGGTTTTTGCTGAAAACAGCTGAAAAAGCTGGTATTTGTGCTGAAAAGGGGTGAAAAAACTGAAATTTTTGCTGAAAAGGGGTGAAAAAGCTGAAATTGAGTTAAAAAAGTTTAACTGTTAACTGAAAGAAATGTTGCCATAAGCGGGATTTGAACCCGGGCCTCCCAGTCTGAGAAAAACACAGGTCAACCTGGCAAGGAAAATCAGTGAGGCCACTGATGATATGGCAGAAATGGGCAAAATATATTGCAAAAAAAATTCAATATCTCAAAAAGTATAGAAGTTATGAGCACCAAAAGTCATAGCCGGCATTAGCAGAAATAGCAGAATTTTTTAAAGTTTGAATGGCGAAAATCGGATAAAAACTGTGGGAGTAGTTAAGTGCCAAAAAACATACAGAAGCAACTAGATTATAGTGGAATAAAGAATAAAGAGAAACAGGAACTCAATAGTGTGGATGCCTTTCAGGGCATCCACACAATAAAGAATAAAGAGAAACAGGAAAACAATAGTGTGGATGCCATGAGGCATCCACACAATAATCCACGTTTCACTGTTTTACTCTTTGGTTCAGATGTGGATACTGTATTGTTCTTTCTTTGTGATTTTTTTATGTTTAAGTTGTTTATTGCTGGTTTTTAGTTTGTTTTTTGTCTGTTTGGGAGCTGACACAGTCTCAATGGAGATGGGGTTTTTTTGGGGGGTAGCAGGAGGAGAGAAGCTGCAGAGAGGTGTGTAACGGTGCATACACACTGAACGCGATAGATGCAACCAGAGCATCAGGTTTACATGAAAAGTCAATGGACGAGTGCGATGAAGCGCGACTGGGGATCCCACGAAACTTCAGAAGCAGATTTGCGTCGCAAAAATGCGTCATTCGCTTCAAGTAAAGTACACATTGCAGTTTGTGTGGTGCATTTTGTGTGTTCATGCGTATCGCGTCTACCACTCGAGTTGGAAAAATCTGAACTATAGCTTCAAGTTGCGCCGTCACAACCAATCAGGAGCCTGGTGATGCTCTGACCTAGTTCAAAGGGGCAGGTCCAGCCAAAACTCTTCCACTTTAAGCTGGATCCTTTTTATTCTGCCTCTCTCTCTAAATAATTATATTTGATATATTTATGTTTAATGTTTTTCTGTTTGAGAATTTTAATATTATTTAAAATACATTTTGTAATGACTAATGTCTCAGTTCTACTACACAGCAAATATTGGCACCCAACTTGACACATGTAGAATTTATTTCATATTATGCTAATGAAAAATATACTACTATATAGGAACATAGTGAAGAGCAGTTATTAAAGAGAATAAAGAGATTAGTTTATTTTGGAGGCAAGCTCCATTTATTAAGAAAAATTTAAAAAGGCACCTAACGAGGTTTGTGGGTGGCTCTTAAAAGAGCCATTGTGGGGAAGTCACTGGGACTTCAAATAGGCAATTCTTTTCGGCTGCCAAGACACTGCTCCCTCTGCCGAGAAGTGGCCATGAAATACTTTTACTAACAGTAGGCAGATAGACAGGCGCTCTGCAGGTGGGATTTAGCACCTGTAGTTGGTGTCTAGGTGGGCGACGCTTGGATCGACTCGGGACAGCAGCTCCTTAAACTGGGCGAGGGATAGTGATGGGATTTCCGGCTCTTTCGGCTCGGCTCACTAAAAGAGAGCTCTTTCGGCTCCCCAGCCGGCTCTTCAGGTTGTTTTGTTGCTTTAGATTTAGCACACTCCACATAAAATGTAATAAATAAATCATATAATACAAAAACCAAGTATTTACATTTCAACTTTTAACTATTTAAATTTTCAGCTTTTTCCTTTTAAGCAAATTTAAAGTGAACCAACACAAAACACTGCAAACCACAACACAATTAAATATAAATTAAAATATGAAAACTAAAAGAAGATGCACATTCTCTGTCATATGGGCCTGCATGAATAAACTTTCTGAATCCTTTATCATCCGCAACTGAAAATAGTTGTGGATGATTACTATACCTTTCTAATGTGATGTTGTTGTCCCTTGCTCTCTTTCTCTCTCTCTCCCTCCCGCTCTGTTCCTGTGCTACTGCGAGTGTAACTACCGCCCCTCCCCCCTCTGCCCAGCGCAAAGCACAAGGCTCACGGGCGGAGTGAAGCAGAAAAAAAGTGCGAGAGAGAGGGTGAGAGAAAGGGGAAAAAAAACCATGGCCCAAGGAGCCGGCTTGCGTCGTTCACTTCAAAGAGTCGGCTCTAAGAGCTGTTTCGTTCGCGAGCGACACATCACTAGTGAGGGAAAGACGGTGATGCCGGCAAAAGTGGCCGTTATCCAGACGCAGCTCCTGGAGCAAGTGGTGAAACTCACCAAACTGCTCACGCTTCTGGAGGACCTGATGGACCCAGGTACGATGAGGACGTCCTTTATGCCGCTGCTCTGCTCTCCACAGTAAATAGAGAAGTGAGAGTCTCTTCAAACGCTAGATCGACAGCTGCCATCTTGCAAGCATACCGTCTGGCACTACGTCCTCCCACATTTCCGCTTCATGCACGTGAAAATTGCATATTTTGAAGTGTGACCAATTCGCGTTGGATGCGCTTCGAGGTACAAATGTGCACGCAACCAGCTAGGGGTGTCTGGCGCTTTGTGGTCGCGTCTATTGCGTTCGGTGTGAATGCACCGTAAGACTGCAACTCTGCTTCCTGGTCCCAACTCTCCATAGTCATTTTTTTCGGGGGGGTGGGGTGGGGGTGGGGGTTAATAAATCTGTCGATATTTCTAGAAATGAGAGCTGCTCCATCCAAAGTGGGATGGATGCCGTCTCTCCTAACAAGACCAGGTTTCCTCCAGAAGGTTTGCCAATTATCTATGAAGCCCACATCGTTTCTGGGACACCACTCAGACAGCCAGCAATTTAAGGAGAACATGCGGCTAAACATGTCACTCCTGGTCTGATTGGGGAGGGGACCAGAGAAAACTACAGAGTCCGA
Source organism: Oreochromis aureus (assembly GCF_013358895.1). Taxonomy (NCBI): domain Eukaryota; kingdom Metazoa; phylum Chordata; class Actinopteri; order Cichliformes; family Cichlidae; genus Oreochromis; species Oreochromis aureus. The sequence continues at coordinate 132,619,583 of NC_052944.1, read as the reverse complement.
CATTGTTTTGGCAAAGTTACACACCGATTCAATATTGATTTTAGTGACCTCCGATTGGTGTAACCGGGTGTCATTACTGCCGACATGAATTATGATCTTACTGTATTTACGTTTACCCTTAGCCAGCAGTTTTAAATTTCCTTCAATGTCGCCTGCTCTGGCCCCTGGAAGACAATTGACTATGGTTGCCGGTGTCTCTAGCTTCACGTGTCTGAGAACATAATCACCAATTACCAGAGTTTGACCCCCGGCGGGTGTGTCGCCGAGTGGGGAAAAATGGTTAGACACATGAACAGGTTGGTGGTGTACCTGGGGCTTCTGTTTAAGACTATGCTTCCTCCTCACCGTCACCCAGCCGCCCTCTTTCCCCAGCTGCTTGGGGTCTGCCGGGGAACAGCTAGCGGGGCCTGCGCTATCTTCGGCTGCACCAGCTACAGGGGCCTGGCTAGCTACGGGTGAATGAAGGGTGCGAAGCCGAGTCTCCATTTCTGTAATCCTGGCCTCCAGAGCTGCAAATATGCTACATTTGTTACAGGTATCATTACTGCTAAAGGAGGCTGAGGAGTAACTAAACATCTGACACAATGAGCAGGAAAGTGCAGGAGGGACTGGGACTCTCTAAATCTGGGACTCTTCACCATTGACCCTTAGAACTGAAGAAGCTTCTCGGATGAGAGGTGAAACGTCTTCAAGCAACTTAAAGAAGTCCAAACGCTTTTCTTTGCAAACTCCTTTGACTACTATGACCTGGATGACTGAGAACCTTCACAGACTTATCTAAAAGTTTTTAGTTAAACTGCTCTGCAGATAAGCTACTGTGTGCTGGAACAGGAACAGGAAGTGATACTCTACCTCTCCTGCCGTTAGCTTAATGGACATTATATAGTATAAAACTGGGGCTCAAACAACTGAGGTTGTTTTATATCTATATGCACAAAACAACTGTAATATAATGCTTCTAAAGCTTACAAAACAATGAAGGGCTACCTATTAAATATATTAACAATGTACAGATTATAAATTTATCAACTTTTAAACACTTTTACCTGAAAACAGGGGGAAAAGAATCACAAGATTTTTGATCATTTTGACTTGCTTCATTCATGCAGTTGTTTGTTGCAATGAGGAAAGCACACGAAAGCCCCTTGTGGAGAATGGAGACACTACCAATCAATCCCAGAAAAGGCTTACTAGCCGATCAGTGATGTGCAGATGACATCTCTCTTGAATAAAATGAGAACCAATGGTGTAACATGAAAATAACTTGTCAACAATTTCTTTACTGTATTTACATTATTTTTTATCCTTATATCAACTAAGATGAATTAGTATTAACTGTATAACCTTTTTAGTTTCAGTAGTCTTTCAACCTGTCACAATAGCAGAGCTTTATGTTTTAATGTTTTCAGAAATCTCTCAGTCAGAACATCGTATATCATGTTTAGGGTGGAAACTAGTGAGCTAACTTCTTGCTAGCTTCTCACTCCGTTAACTTTAATAAATTCTGTTTTCATGGATGCCTGGATGTTAAACTTATTTGTTACACCTGATAAAGCAGCAACGCTGATCATTTTATTAAAGATGAAAGAATTTAGACAGTTTTCATTCTCAGTGATGCTGCAGTGTTTGACTGACTTTCGGACCTGAAGTGACGGAGTTTAGGACCCAGATTACTCCGCGACGCTCCTGACTACGGTAGCCGTAATGCTCCAACAATCCATCAAGCAGTGTGGCTTTGTACCTTACCAAAGTCGTACTTAAACATTTTTTGACAGATTTTTGAGCACCATGTACCACATAAAATTGGTTCAAGGTCAGTAAACACAACCAGAATTCATACATAAGACGCACCGGATTATAAGGCGCACTGATGATTTTTGAGAAATTAAAGGATTTTAACTGCTCCTTATAGTATAGAAAATAAATAAAAATAAAATAAATAAATATAAAGTTTCACTTTCTCTACTTTAATGCCAGATGTTTAAATCTGCATAGAAAATCACCCCAATATTCTAATACTTACAATAAAAACTAAAAATGAAATTAAAACTGTATGAATCCAGGGCAGCAACAGCTGTGGCTCACCCAAATGATGTCATGCCAACCCAATCAAAGGTTGAGGGAAAATAAAAGTATAATTAAAAAGTAGCACTGTGACCACTAATGCTTTGGTAGAGCAGACCAAAAAAAAAAAAAAGAATCTATTTGGACAAAATAAAAAAAGGTTTAATTTTATGTGACCTTAGATTCTGAGCAGAAAAGCATCAGCTCAGTTTTCAATGTTAAACAATAGGAACCTGTTCATAATGTTTGCATGTGTACTGAAGACTTTCTATGCTTTTCTGTGCAGGATCAGTTTGATCTCATCACCACATGAAGACATCATCTCACACAGTTTTCTCATCAGGTCAGGACCTCCTGCTGTCTACCAGCTGAGACTGAAGAAAGAGGAGTTTGGAACTCTGACAAGAATGACTGTTGGAGAAAAAAATCCAAATAAGATAAACAGAACCATCTTACTTGTGGGAGAAACAGGAGCAGGAAAATCTACTCTGATCAACGCTCTGCTCAACTACACTATGGGAGTGAAGTGGGAGGATGGAGTCTGGTTTCAGATCGTAGAGGAGGAGAAGAAGAGTCAAATGGGAGGACAGACAGAAAGTCAGACATCAGATGTGATCGTGTATGAGATCTTTGGTTTTGAAGATAAAACTCTGCCCTACTCTCTGACTATCATCAATAGTCCTGATTATGATGACACCATCAGTTACAGATTACTGGACTTGTTTCAATCAGATGATGGAGTCCATGAAGTTCATGCAGTGGGTCTGGTGATGAAGGTGAGTGATAATCGACTGAGTGAGCGATTGAGATACGTCTTTGATTCAGTGATGTCTCTATTTGGAAAAGATGTGGAGAAAAACATCATAGCTCTGATCACACACTCAGATGGAAGCAGGCCTGAAAACCCTCTTCAAGCTCTTGAAGCTGCAAACATTAAATGTGCCAAAAATGAGAAGAATCAGCCTGTTTACTTCTTGTTTGATAACTGCCAGCATGAAGAGCAAATGGAGGAAAACACAAATTTTAGAAATTCATGGGAACTTACACAGACAAACATGGATCATTTGACAGACTTGTTGGGAAAATCTAATCCTCAAAAACTGGTGAAAACAGCCGAAGTGTTAAATGAACGAATTAGACTGAAAGCCTGCATCCAAAACCTGAAAGAAAGAATCGAGCTGGTTGAACTGAAACAAAGAGAAATCAGACAGATCCGAGAAGCTCTGAAGCAGACAAATCACAGAAGTAAAATGGAAATTGAGAAATTATTGAGTCTTTTGGAAAATCTTGAAAAGGAAATGAAAGTGCTGACAGCAGAAAAGGAAAAGTGGCTAAGTGACTCCTACCACCATGCTGTCAGACTGGAGGAAATCGCTCTGAAAGCTGATTCAGCATCCACTATTGTCCACTTGGACTTCCTGATTGAGATGATGAAGGAGAAAGGAGACACAGACAAGGTCCAGAAACTGGAGGAGATGAGGAGAGAGGATGGAGGAACCAAAGAAGCACAGAGGTACAAACTTGGTCAAACACCATCAGCTAGCAAAAACATTGGGAGACCCTCCCTCTGGTATAAGTGAAACATGTAAAGAAGCATCAGGCAGCTGTGTAGATGGCTTTTTTCCTGATACTGCTTTATGCTACATGTTCAGATGTACACCATGTGGTTGTTGTTGTGGACATGAGAGAATATCAAGTATACTTTCATATTTTATCCAGTTATTAAAAAATATAAATTCTCATTTATAAAAAAAACCCTTTGAGTTATTGCTTTTTCTTTATTAATATACCTGTATTTCACAAAGATACCTGTACTTATGTAACAGCATATGACAAATATCACTACATAAATCAAACAGTGAGTTATTATGCAGAGCAGGTCTGAGCTGTCTCAAACTGTACGATTGAATCTCAGGGGTTAGAAGGTTGTAGGTCATGATGCAGGTTCTCACACTATACGGCCCGATGCTCTGATGTGACCTGAGTGCTCACACTGTGCGCCCACAACATGAAGGTTATAACACAACATCTCTCTCCCTCTCTGTCTTTCACTCACACAGACACGCACATCACCATCATCAACTTTGCTAAATTGCTAATGAAAAACACTGATCAAGCAGCTGTGACAGAGCAGCTACGTCCATCCAACTATTTTCACGGTTGTTGTGGTTGTGATGGCTGATCAATCAGTTTGATCTGTGTGTTCTTTGATTATTGATCAGTGATGTCAGAGTGGAGTCAGTGTGATGTTGTTGTTGTGTGTTTGAGACTTTTAGTGTCCATGAAGGTCTCTGCTGCCGTAGATCCTCTGAACTGTGACAGAGGTCTCACTCTGGAGGAAACTCTCAGCACTCTCCAGCAGCTCCTCCATCATGGAGGACGTTCCCTCACTGTAACAGGTGGAGGAGAGGAAGCACAGGTGGATCCTCTGAGGAAGAGGAGCGTTCCTACAAACCACATGATCACATGACCAGAGGGGCGTGGCCTTCAGTGGTAGTAATAAAGGAACAGTTCACATGTGACACTTTGAAGGCTCCAACAAAGCAGACCTGTGATCACTTTAACTCAGTATGATGGATTGTTGGATTTGTCTTTGTTTCTCTGGCTTTTCTTGTGTGTCTGTGTGTCTTTGTGTGTTGGATAGAGTCATGTGACCTGTCCAGGGACGACACATGAGCAGCTCAAATCTGGCAGGTTTCCATCTTCTGTTTTTATCCTGATGTCCATGAACATGAACTCTGTCCCTGTCAAATAAATCCAGATAAAAACAGCCGGTTACATTAAATCTGATCCAGTGTTGTTCTTCTTCTGTGGTGTTTGTGATGGAGCAGCTGCTCCTGATGTGTGTGAAGATGAAACCTGGGCTCCTGCAGCTTTCTTTGCTACAGAAAGTTACATTTAAGATGTTTAATGTCACATACAATGAAGTTTAGGACTCATTTAAACCAGCATGAACTAACAGTTGTATCAGGAAAGGGAAATAAATGAGATGTGAACACCAAGAAATAAGTGAAATGATGATGAAGAATGCAGAACTATAATTTAACCAAAACTAGATCCCCCAGAAACATCCTCAGAAATCCAAACCTTGTCTCTAAGACCCAGAAGTAACACAGTCCACACTAGACTGTGGATTGTGGAATTACAGGGATTATTTCACATAACCATCATCTTTATCATTGCATTAATTATCATTTCATCCAAGCATTTATTGAAGTTGCTGGCATTATGTTATAATTTGTATTACAGGTGTTATCATAATCACATATTAACATGTTTATTACAGGTGCAGTTATAACCACTTAAATCATTGAGTTAAATCTATAATCATAAAAGCTTATATGCTGAGTATATTGTTACAGTAAAATAGTAGCTGAGCAAAGGCCTGAATGTATTCAGCTTTTTGTTGCATTTGAGTTTGCCTAGCAACAGGTGACAGAAGATGGGCCAAAGAGGAGGACAAGTCCATGGGGACCTCATCACCATATTTGGAAAAGGATGCCAGAAAGGGGAACTCCTGTCTCTGTAGTTATCTCTTAAAATTGATCATTGTCTGTAGAAGAGGCAAATAATGTTCTTAAGATGCAAATTATGTCCTTGTAAACGCATGAGGGGGCGTCATAATACCCTGATGTTATAAAAGCAATCTGAAGTGTATTTTTGGGTGGGGATTTACAACTGATGGTTTCCAGTGTACGTCTCCCCACGCTGCGTGTATTCATTAAAAATCAATTGTTTGATTGACCTCTTTTGGACCATCATTGTTTTACTCTCGTCCTCAATTTCGGACCCGTAACATTTGGTGCATTGGCCGAGGGTTGAGTAGAGAGAGTTGGAGATTGAGACCGAGAGGGTCCGAGGCGCTCGAACGGGCAGACACGAGTCAGTGGTCGAAGTGAGTGGACATAAGCCGGCTTATTCAAAGGTAAGGCACTACCTGTTGAATTATTTCCAAACAGTGCTGGATTGGTTATGACAAAATTAAAAGTCTACTCACTGAAATTACTGATAAATGTCTGCTGTGATTTTGGTGAAAATTTCATGAGAATTGAAGTTGAAGTAATGATAATAAAACGTTGAAAATAAGTAAAGAGTAAAGAGAATAAGAGAAAATAAGTAAAGAGTAAAGAGAATAAGTGTATTTAAAGCAGTTGAACTGCAGACTGAATTTAGAGTTATAGGTTATTGGCGAAGAGTTTGTGACAGTCAAGTCTTAATTGAATATAAAGCCGGGCTTGGACATCAATAACATTGCTTGTGTAATTTTATGGGGTGTCTTCAAAAGTAATTAAATTTTTGTAGTACGGGATTCTGGGAATTCTGAGAAGTGCATTGTTCGGAGGTGACGCTCCAAATTTCCTGGCGACGGTCAGGATTTTCCTTGGGAAGGGATAGTCTGATTGGCAATCGTGGGCAACTGGGGACAGCCCAAGATAGCTACTGACTAGGTCAGTTTACCGTCTGGGGCGGTGGTTTGCACTTTTTTGGTCAGTAGAAACCGGGTTTCGGGCGTGTAACTTTAACTTAAAACTTCGGGGAAGCCTGGGATGTGAAATGCCCCAAAATAGAGCTTTTCAGCAGGGGTTGAGTTGGTTGACGCTTTTAAATTGTGTTAGGGCATTAGATATGTGACCACGGTCCGGGGCCGATACTGGTTAATTGATCGCAAAAAACTTGGAGTTTGTCCCTTGGAGGGTTAATTTAAATTTGTCAAAATTCTGTAGGTTGTGCAATCTCAGGCCTGATAATTGTTGTTATTGTAATTATAAGACGTCTGTGTATCTGTGTAATATAAAGTAAGAGGTTTGGTGTCAAAAGGAGTCTGACCCAGCACTGAGCTGAAGTGCTGAGGCCATTTTTAGACGGAGTGTGTGTGAAAATGCAAATGAGGCAGCTGCGAGGTCCCTAGAGTTTTAGGAAGTTCATAGAGAGTGTTACACATTGCTGAACGCCTGTATTTAAGATGCTGGTTTTGTTTATTACAATACTGTAAGTAAAGTTTTATTTCTTGCCATGACTGTATGACTTTTTGTTGGGTTTTGAGATAGGATACATAAACTGTTGAAACTTAGGACCGTTATTTGGGGTCTGAAAACTGAAATTGACTTTGAAACAATTTCATTAATAAATATGTCTGTGAGTGATGTCTCTTTTGGTGTGTTCAAGTAAGATGTTTTAGGATTTTTAGATGGGTTTTGTTTCAGTTTGAGATATATACACAGTTACATTTGGTGTTCCTAATGTATTGTTGACTTTGAGTGATACATATAGGTGTAAGTCGTTTGATGTTTGTTGGGCAAAGGAGGACTTTAGAAGATTGTAAGTGGTTTTTTAGTCCAATAACATATAAGTAGTCAGATTTGACAGACTTGTTTACATTTTGGCTTTATGTTAATATAGGTTGCAACGGGCACAGAGGAAACACAGCACAACATCTTAAGGGTTTAAAATAATAATAAATGAATGAATGAAGTTAAATGAATGAAGTTTCTTATGGGTTTTTTTGTGTGTGTTTTAGGGATAGTTTTTGTGGGTTTTAGGGGAGTGTGTGTTTGTGGTGTTTGTGTGTGTCAAACGGGAGATAACATGAAAACAGAGGAATTAGAGACTAGAATGTCCTAGAAGCCAATAAAATGCAAATTAAGAAGCTGTGAACTGCTTAAACCACAGTTGGTTTCACAAGTACTGCTGCAAACATTGTTGAATGCGTGTGTTTAAGACGCCATTTATGTTTATTAGAGGGTTATAAATAAAGTTTTGAGTTGCTGTAGTGGATGTA